>NW_026126791.1:0-134003 GCF_943737965.1 Phodopus roborovskii | reverse complement strand
AGTTCATGCTGATCTAGATAGACAGACAGTTTACGAAACAGACATGCACCAGGAGGTAGTTAGAGACAATGGCCTTGAATACATGAACTCCCATTCACATATTGGTATAGTTCTGTCAGTATGTGGCCACATGGAAAATACAGTGGGATCGAAGACTGGAAGCATCTCTAATGGAAAAACCTATCTGGAATCGAAAAATAACGACGGTTTTTATCAGACACAGACAAATAGGAAAACTCTTGAGTTGAGCATATGTCCACAATGAAAAAATCAAGGCTGTGTGTTAAAAGTAAAATAGATACATATTAAGATTCCAGTAAGATTTGCAGGACAGAAGTATGAAAAGAGCATTACAATTGAACAAATGTTGAATGTCTTCTAAAAGTGTTAAAAGTTGAGGTGGGAGATATCAGTGTTTTTTTTTATCATTTTTTTCTCTTGTTTTTGTTAGCATTTTTTTTTTTCATTTCACAGAAAGGGCATTTTTGACTCCATGTATGTCTGCATACTATTTTCACTCACTGTTCTTGAAGGGCAGAATAGGACAGCAGATCCCTTGAAATGGAGTTAAGATGGGTGGTGAGCCACCACAGAGTTTCTGGGAATCAAAACCAGGTCCTTCAAAAGAGCAGCGAATGCTTTTAATAGTGTATGCCTTTTCAGTCCTACCAGGTTTTCAAGGCACATTCTGTCCATATAGCCCACGCAGGCTTTGAAAATGCCATGCTCCTGCCTGAATCTGCAAAATGCTGGGAACACGTGGGCCATCAATCCCTGGCCCGTGATCTGTATGATTTCACAGAAGGTTACAGGTCAACAATGAGTGGTGATGCTAGGTCTAGTATACTTAATAAATATCACAACGCACAAGAGCTCAAGTCTTGTTCTAATGAAACCTAGAAACTCCTTGTGGATCCACGGGTAGATGTCAATTTCCACAACTTACCACGGGGTCGTGTTTGGTGGCACTCTTCCCGGACTCCAATGTTGAGTACACTGGCTCACCTAGAAGTTAAACCAGGAAAATTCATGAGTTCTCCCTTTATTTTCAGGAGGTTTCCCAATCCAAATACCACTGACATGTCCCATTCCCTTGTCGGGATAGAATACAGGGCGACAGGAATACAATAGCAATGCTCATCACGGTGACAAAAGCAGCCTCAGACTTGGGAGAATTTCGATAGAACACATATGGTTTTGAAGTGTGCTGGTGACATGTGTTGGCTGGCTCTTTAGGCAACTTTGCTTACTGGAGCCTAAAGAACAACTAGAGATTCAGCATTCATATCCTGTCTGCATGGTGCTAAATCCTTTCCTTCAGGACTGATTTAAGTTACTGTTTTAGCTCTAGGAACCCTTACAAGTGACTCAACAAACATATAATGAAAAGTTCAATTTTCTAATATTATGTTTGTTTTGTCTACTGAGACTTATAATTATAATAGAAACACACCCTTCTGATTCAGTGTATAATGAGGGATAGTAGTGTGCAACCTGACAGGTTAAATCTATTAAATATAAATGATGGAATGAGATAATTTATTAAGAAACAAGAAAAACAAACATATTTCACAGGTAGTCGTTAAATATCCACTGGCGTCGGTCGGCTTGCATATCACAGTAGGAAAGAGGATGGATGTAAATGGACTGTAATCTAAGAGATGGCTACCCATGGAACTCAGGAGAGTTGGTATTATGGCCAGATAATGGAATGCATTACCATACACTCAAAACTAACTCACACATACACACACACATTAGCTGACACACCTATATCGCTCACAGCATGAATGGTGTGGTCACTATTTCTCCAGTGGTCAAGGGAACAGTCCACTCCTTCCTTAGGGTCCTGAGCTTGGTTCAGAAACTACACAGCAGCTGACAGCCATCTGTACTCCGCACTTCCAGTTTCTCTGAAGGCTCTCTTTATGTCCCTTCACATGTGTCACACATGAGCTTGATACACAGAAATAAGATGGAAGCATTGCCACAATCATGGCATAGCTGCCAAGGAGGGCTGTTAACAGGGCGTACTTACAGCCCAAAGAGAAAGGGCCTAGCACCCAAGCACTATGTAGATGCTGGGACCAAAGCCTAAGTCCTTTAAGTTCTGCTGGAGGAGCCAGTATTAACCAGTCACCTACCATTTTTTTCCAGCCACAGACCCCACCCTGGAATATTAGAACAAATGACTATTATGGAACCATGTTGATGGGACACTGCCAAATAAGACTTACTTCAATTAAATTTTGACAAGTTACTATACCTGCAGGTACCTACACGCTTTGTTCCAACCATGTTTCTACACATTCCTGCACTAATGAAATGATAATAGTTGTTAAGATATCCCCACAATAAGAGAATGCAGGCATAACAACAACGATTGTGTTAGACATAATAACCAGTCAAAAGATACCATCCATATGGAGATCAAAGGGAACACCATCATAAAGTTAGTAATCACAGGCATCACACGTCCCTTTCCAAAACTAATCTGAAATTTAATTCAAGTATTAGAACCCAACTGAGCAACAGCAGCAGAACAGAAGGAACAGCAGTCGCCTAAACAGCCAATGAGAAGAACCGACTGCCTGGAAGAGGCCAAGTCTCCTTGTGTATCAGGAGGTGCCTTAGGTGCATTTTGAAGTTAGGGAGCTGGTTGTTGGAAGGGGAAATAAGTCTGGTGGGAGCCATATATAGTTTCATGATTTGTATTATCTTTGGAAGTGAAGATGGAAGATGAACCTGGCTTTGAGTTTCTCAGGATAGCTGAACCGTTTACGTTTCACCTGCAACATAAGCTCAAGACCATGTGCGAATTATTTCACAACCTCCTTTTCAAATACATGATCAAAGGATAAATCTTGAGTGGAAATATATTACAGCATAAAATGCATGGCATTATCTAAAGATATTATAATAACACTTCAAGGTGTGTTGTTGTCCTATCTAAGGAAATATATGAGATCTCAGTTCATTGGCGTCTTACTGCCGTGACTTTCAATGGAGTAAACTTTCAGAATTCACATTCCTATCTTAAGACTAATATATCGTCGTCAACATGAAATTCCCTGTAATGTCAGAAAGAAAGGACCTGCACTCCCCTTGTGCGTATATCATTTACATACCAGACATATGTGAGGCAATGACAGAGACACCTGGGAGCGCTGTTCTGTTCTTCATTGCTTCATGTTGTGACAGCCAGGACACATGATTCACAGCAACAAACCGTAAATGCTGTTTTGCCAGATTTTAAATATGATTGGGCGGGATCAATGACTTTGGGAAAAACTTGAAGTGATTGACACCCGAATTTCCAGCCAAAGCCGACGGTATTTACGGATATATTGGCCTCGGTACATTCTTATCAATGAAGACACAGGGAAATTTAATCCCAGAAAACGATTTGGCAGCTGGGCATGTGACTTAGGAATCTACTCTGCCCGGAATCAAAAATATGTGATATCTATGGTGTTAGGGAGGCCTGATGAAAAGAAAAATTGGGGGAAAGGCTCACCATAGAGGGGGGTAAAAAAAGAAAACAGACAATAAAAACATCAATAATTTGGCAATTTACAATTCTTCTGGCCTGTCAGGGACAATTATTTCAAAAAATTCCACAAGGTGGCTATTAAGGTGATGCCTAGACCATCTTAGACATTTGGGACTGTAAACCTGAGAGCCTCAACTTTCCTTATCAAGTTGGTTCAGGGAACTGTTTCTGCCAGAATCAAGGAAACAAACTTTTTGTTAAGCACAGATCAACATTAAAAATACTTAGATTTTTAAAACCAACTCCTACCTGGCATTGGAGGAAACGGTGGTCCCACAAAGTCCCCTGGTGGGACATGGCCTCTAGAACCTCCACAGAACGTTTCCTTGAGGAGGAGGTAGGGGATTTAGCCTCTTGGATCAACTTATAAAGGCAGGGCCCTCAGGTCCTCTAAGCTCAGAACCAAGTGGGAGGAGTCATCCATGTCCAGCTGCATCATGTGCATCATGGCCAGAGGTGGGGTGCAAACGTGGTCTCCCTGGCGACAACATGCTGTCAGTGAGAATGTTCACTATTCCCTTACCGATTGTCAGGCACAGAAGAAAGCATCCCCATGACATTCCAGCAAGCCATGTAACAGCCCCAGTTTGCCACATGTGGTACAGGTGCTCCACTAGCTATGCTAACTAGGGTTACTAGTTCAGCACAAATCGTTAAACATGGTAGTGACACTCTCCCTAGCTCACCCTCAAACAAAACATGTTCATGCTGATCTAGATAGAGCCAGAGAAGTTTACGAAAATGAAAGACATGCACCAGGAGGTAGTTAGAGACAATGGTCTGAATACATGAATCCCTATCTCACATACAGCTTGGTATGTGTTCTGTCAGTATGTGGCCAATATAATACAGTGGGATCGAGACCTGGAAGAGCCTCTTAATGGAAAATCCCATCTAAATCGAAAATAACGACGGCTTTATCAGACAGAGTAATAGGAAAACTTGAGTTGATATGATATGTCCACAATGACAAAATCAAGGCTGTGTGTTAAAAGTAAAATAGATACATATTAAGATTCCAGTAAGATTTGCAGGACAGAAGTCTGAAAAAGAGCATTACAATTGAACAAATGTTGAATGTCTTCTAAAAGTGTTAAAAGTTGAGGTGGGAGATATCAGTGTTTTTTTTTATCATTGTTTTTCTCTTGTTTTTGTTAGCATTTTTTTTTTCATTTCACAGAAAGGGCATTTTTGACTCCATGTATGTCTGCATACTATTTTCACTCACTGTTCTTGAAGGGCAGAATAGGACAGCAGATCCCTTGAAATGGAGTTAAGATGGGTGGTGAGCCACCACAGAGTTTTGGGAATCAAAACCAGGTCCTTCAAAAGAGCAGCGAATGCTTTTAATAGTGTATGCCTTTTCAGTCCTACCAGGTTTTCAAGGCACATTCTGTCCATATAGCCCACGCAGGCTTTGAAAATGCCATGCTCCTGCCTGAATCTGCAAAATGCGGGAACACGTGGGCCATCAATCCCTGGCCCGTGATCTGTATGATTTCACAGAAGGTTACAGGTCAACAATGAGTGGTGATGCTAGGTCTAAGTATACTTAATAAATATCACAACGCACAAGAGCTCAAGTCTTGTTCTAATGAAACCTAGAAACTCCTTGTGGATCCACGGGTAGATGTCAATTTCCACAACTTACCACGGGGTCGTGTTTGGTGGCACTCTTCCAGGACTCAATGTTGAGTACACTGGCTCACCTAGAAGTTAAACCAGGAAAATTCATGAGTTCTCCTTTATTTTCAGGAGGTTTCCCAATCCAAATACCACTGACATGTCCCATCCCCATTAGGGATAGAATACAGGGCGACAGGAATACAATAGCAATGCTCATCACGGTGACAAAAACAGCCTCAGACTTGGGAGAATTTCCATAGAACACATATGGTTTTTGAAGTGTGCTGGTGACATGTACAGCTGGCTCTTAGGCAATCTTGCTTACTTATTAGCCTTAAAAGGTAACTGAAGTTCAGCATTCCATCCTGTCTGCATGGTATGCCATCTTTCCTTGGGACTGGACGGGCACTGTTATGGTGAGAACCCTTACAGTGACTCAACAAACATATAATGAAAAGTTCAATTTCTTAATATTATGTTTTGTTTATGTCCATTGCATTTATAACTACGAAGAAAACAGAAACACACCTTTCCTGATTCAGTGTATAATGAGTGACAGTAGCAGGCAACCTGATATGGAGTTAAATCTACTAAATATAAATGATGGAATGAGATAATTTGTTAAGGATAAGAAAGGATTATTTTACAGGTAGTGTTTAAATATCCACTGGCGTCGGCCGGCTTCATATCGTTGTAGGAAACAGGATGGATGTAAATGGACTGTAATCTGTGAGATGATACCCATGGAACTCAGGAGTTGGTGTTATGGCCAGATAATGGAGATGCATTACTATGGCATCAAAACTAACCTTACACATACACACACAGTTAGCTGACACACCTATATAGTTCACAGCATGAATGGTGTGGTCAAATGGCTCCAGTGGTCAAAGGGAACAGTCCCTCTTCCTTAGGACCGAGCTTGGTTCTGAAAACTACACAGCAGCTGACAGCCATCTGTATCTATGAATTGTATTTCTCTGAAGGCTTCTTATGTCATGCATATGTTTTCACATGAAGCGTGATACACAGGGAAATAAGATGGAAGCATTGCCACCAATCATGGGATAGCTGCCAAGGAGGGCTGATAACAGGGCGTACCTGCACCCAAAGGAAAGAGTGCGACGAGAAGCTCTATATAGATGTTGGGACCAAAGCCCAAGTCCTCAGTTCTGCTGGAGGAGCCAGTATTAACCAGTCACCTACCATTTTGCCAGCCCACAGTCCCTGCCCTCTGGAAGCACAGAATAAAACGTACTCATTATGGAACCATGTTGATGGGACACTGCCAAATAAGACTTTACTTCAATTAAATTTTGATGGGCTATACCTGCAGGTACCTATACGTTTGTCTGGAACCACATGTTTCTACACATTCCTGCACTAATGAAATCGATAATAGTTGTTAAGATATCCCCAATACTGAGAATGCAGGCATAACAACAACGATTATGTTAGACATAATAATCCAATTAAAAGATACTATCCATATGGAGATCAAAGGAAATACCTTACTCATAAAGTTAGTAATCATATCACACGTCCTTTCCAAAACTAATCTGAAATTTAATCGTGATTAGGCTTCCAACTGGGCTAACAGCAGCAGTACAGAAGGAACAGCAGTCGCCTAAACAGCCACTATAAGAACCGACTGCCTTGAAAGTGATGCCAGTCTCCTGTGTATCAGGAGGTGCCTGCAGGTGCATTTGCACGTTGGAGCTGGTTGTTGGGAAGGGAGAAACGAGTCTGGTGGGAGCTCATATATACTTTCATGATTTGTGAATCTTTGGGGAAGTGAAGATGGAATGTGACACGGCACCCCCCACGTTTCTCAGGATCCAAGAAGCTGAACCCGTTTACGTTTCACTTATGCAACCAAAGCTCCAGACCATATTTTTGATGTTCCCAACTCAACACCACAATACATGATCAAAGGAATAAATCTTGAGTGGAAATATGTACTTGTAAAGTACATAGCATTAATAAGAGATAACATAACTAACACTTTAAGGTGTATTTGTCCTATCTAAAGAGCTATATGAGATCTCAGTTCATTGGCGTCTTACTGTAATAGAGCTTTCAATGGAGTAAACTTTCAGAATTCACATTCCTATCATGAGACCAACCTGTCATCCTCAACGTGAAATTCCCTGTAATGTCAGAGAAAGGACTTGCACCCCAATAAAGGCATATCATTTACCTAGGAGTATAATAATAGAGGCCATGACAGAGAGGAGACACCTGGGAGCACTGATTGTTTCTTCTTCTTCATGTTATAGACACATGGACACATGATTCACAGCAACAAAATATTAAATGTATTTTAGATTTTAAATATGATTGGGCAGGATCAATGACTTTGGGGGAAAACTTTGAAGTAATTGACTCCGGAATTTCCAGCCAAAACATTGAGTCATTACAGGATATTTGGCCTCGGTACATTCTTATCAATGAAGACACAGAAATTTAATCTGAAAACGATTTGCAGCTGGGCATGTGTGGCCCAGGAATCTACTCCCCGCACCCAGGAATCAAAATATGTGAATATCTATGGTGTTAGGGAGGCCTGATGAAAAGAAAATTGGGGAAAGGCTCACCATATAGAGTGGGGAGATAAAAAAGGAAAACAGACAATAAAAACAGACACAACTTGAAATTTACAATTCTTCTGGCCTGTCAGGACACAATTCATTTTCAAAATTCCATAATGTGTATTAAGGTGATGCCTAGACTTCATAGACATTTGGACTGTAAACTGAGAGCCCTCATGACCCTTTCCTTATCAAGTTGGTTCTGGGAACTGTTTCTAACAGAATCAAGAAACAAACTTTAAGTTAAGCACAGATCAACATTCAAAAATACTCAGACTTTTAAAACAAAACCTACCTGGCATTGGAGGAAACGGTGGTCCCACAAAGTCCCCTGGTGGGACATACCATCCAGAACCTCCACAGACGTTTCCTTGAGGAGGAGGTGGTGGGATCTGGCCTCTTGGATCAACTATAAAGGCAGGGCCCTCAGGTCCTCTAAGCTCAGAACCAAGTGGAGGAGTCAATTCATGTCCAGCTGCATCATGTGCATCATGGCCAGAGGTGGGCAAACGTGTCTCCTGGAACAGAGTGACAATATGCTGTCAGTGAGGTAGTTTGCTTCACTATTCCTTTACCGGGATTGTCAGGCACAGAAGAAAGCATTCCATGACATTCCAGCAAGCCATGTAACAGCCCCAGTTTGCCACATGTGTACAGGTGCCGCCTACTCGCTATCCTAACTAGGGTTACTAGTTCAGCACAAATCGTTAAACATGGCAGTGACACTCTCCCTAGCTCACCCTCAAACAAACACACAGTTCATGCTGATCTAGATAGACAGACAGTTTACGAAACAGACATGCACCAGGAGGTAGTTAGAGACAATGGCCTTGAATACATGAACTCCCATTCACATTGGTATAGTTCTGTCAGTATGTGGCCACATGGTCAATACAGTGGGATCGAAGACTGGAAGCATCTCTAATGGAAAAACCTATCTGGAATCGAAAATAACGACGGTTTTTATCAGACACAGACAAATAGGAAAACTCTTGAGTTGAGCATATGTCCACAATGAACAAAATCAAGGCTGTGTGTTAAAAGTAAAATAGATACATATTAAGATTCCAGTAAGATTTGCAGGACAGAAGTATGAAAAGAGCATTACAATTGAACAAATGTTGAATGTCTTCTAAAAGTGTTAAAAGTTGAGGTGGGAGATATCAGTGTTTTTTTTTTATCATTGTTTTTCTCTTGTTTTTGTTAGCATTTTTTTTTTTTCATTTCACAGAAAGGGCATTTTGACTCCATGTATGTCTGCATACTATTTTCACTCACTGTTCTTGAAGGGCAGAATAGGACAGCAGATCCCTTGAAATGGAGTTAAGATGGGTGGTGAGCCACCACAGAGTTTCTGGGAATCAAAACCAGGTCCTTCAAAAGAGCAGCGAATGCTTTTAATAGTGTATGCCTTTTCAGTCCTACCAGGTTTTCAAGGCACATTCTGTCCATATAGCCCACGCAGGCTTTGAAAATGCCATGCTCCTGCCTGAATCTGCAAAATGCTGGGAACACGTGGGCCATCAATCCCTGGCCCGTGATCTGTATGATTTCACAGAAGGTTACAGGTCAACAATGAGTGGTGATGCTAGGTCTAAGTATACTTAATAAATATCACAACGCACAAGAGCTCAAGTCTTGTTCTAATGAAACCTAGAAACTCCTTGTGGATCCACGGGTAGATGTCAATTTCCACAACTTACCACGGGGTCGTGTTTGGTGGCACTCTTCCCGGACTCCAATGTTGAGTACACTGGCTCACCTAGAAGTTAAACCAGGAAAATTCATGATTCTCCCTTTATTTTCAGGAGGTTTCCCAATCCAAATACCACTGACATGTCCCATTCCTTGTCGGGATAGAATACAGGGCGACAGGAATACAATAGCAATGCTCATCACGGTGACAAAAGCAGCCTCAGACTTGGGAGAATTTCGATAGAACACATATGGTTTTGAAGTGTGCTGGTGACATGTACAGCTGGCTCTTAGGCAATCTTGCTTCTTATTAGCCTTAAAGAACAACTAGAGATTCAGCATTCACATCCTGTCTGCATGGTATGCCAACCTTTCCTTCAGGACTGGACGGGCACTGTTATGGTCAGAACCCTTACAGTGACTCAACAAACATATAATGAAAAGTTCAATTTCTTAATATTATGTTTTGTTTATGTCCATTGCATTTATAACTACAACAGAAACACACCTTTCCTGATTCAGTGTATAATGAGTGACAGTAGCAGGCAACCTGACAGGTTAAATCTACTAAATATAAATGATGGAATGAGATAATTTATTAAGAACAAGAAAACAAATTATTTTACAGGTAGTCGCGAACATTCACTGGCGTCGGTCGGTTTGGTTACCTAGGAAACAGGATGGATGTAAATGGACCGTAATCTATGAGATGATACCCATGGAACCCAGGAGAGTTGGTGTCTATGGCCAGATAATGGAATGCATTACCATGGCATCAAAACTAACCTACACATGTCCACACACACATTAGCTGACACACCTATATCGCTCACAGCATGAATGGTGTGGTCAAAATGGCTCCAGTGTGGTCAAGGCAACAGTCCACTCTTCCTTAGGACCCGAGTTTTTGGTTCACAGAAACTACACAGCAGCTGACAGCCATCTGATCTGCAATTCAAGCTTCTCTGAAGGCTTTTATGTCCTCACATGTGTCACATGGCGTGCTAAAAAGAATAGTTGGAAGCATTGCCACAATCATGGGATAGCTGCCAAGGGCTGTTAACAGGCGTGCCAACAGCCCAAGAAGAGTGCCTTGCCGAGAGCTCCAGCAGATGCTGGGACCAGAGCCCAGGTCCTCAGTTCTGCTGGAGGAGCCAGTGATAACCAGTCACCTACCATTTTTCCAGCCACAGACCCTGCCCTCTGGAAATACAGAATAAACGTGCCTCATTATGGAACCATGTTGATGGGACACTGCCAAATAAGACTTGCTTCAAATTAAATTTTAATGGGCTATGCTTTTCTATCGTTTGTCTGGAACCACATGTTTCTACACATTCGTGCACTAATGAAATCGATAATAGTTATTACAGATATCCCCAATACTGAGAATGCAGAGCAACAACAACGTTATGTTAGACATAATAATCCAATTAAAAGATACTATCCATATGGAGATCAAAGGGAAATACCTTACTCATAAAGTTAGTAATCATATCACACGTCCTTTCCAAAACTAATCTGAAATTCTAATCGCATTAGGCTTCCAACTGAGCAACAGCAGCAGTACAGAAGGAACAGCAGTCGCCTAAACAGCCAATGAGAAGAACCGACTGCCTTGGAAAGTGACAAGTCTCCTTGTGTATCAGGAGCCTGCAGGTGCATTTTGCACGTTCGGGAGCTGGTTGTTGGGAAGGGAGAAACGAGTCTGGTGGGAGCTCATATACTTTCATGATTTGTGAATCTTTGGGGAAGTGAAGATGGAATGTGACACGGCACCCCACGTTTCTCAGGATCCAGAAGCTGAACCCGTTTACGTTTCACTTTGCAACCAAAGCTCCAGACCATATTTTTGATGTTCCCAACTCAACACCACAATACATGATCAAAGGAATAAATCTTGAGTGGAAATATGTACTTGTAAAGTACATAGCATTAATAAGAGATAACATAACTAACACTTTAAGGTGTATTTGTCCTATCTAAGAGCTATATGAGATCTCAGTTCATTGGCCTTACTGTAATAGAGCTTTCAATGGAGTAAACTTTCAGAATTCACATTCCTATCATGAGACCAACCTGTCATCCTCAACGTGAAATTCCCTGTAATGTCAGAGAAAGGACTTGCACCCCAATAAAGGCATATCATTTACCTAGGAGTATAATAATAGAGGCCATGACAGAGAGGAGACACCTGGGAGCACTGATTGTTTCTTCTTCTTCATGTTATAGACACATGGACACATGATTCACAGCAACAAAATATTAAATGTATTTTAGATTTTAAATATGATTGGGCGGGATCAATGACTTTGGGGGAAAACTTTGAAGTAATTGACTCCGGAATTTCAGCCAAAACATTGAGTCATTACAGGATATATTGGCCTCGGTACATTCTTATCAATGAAGACACAGAAATTTAATCTGAAAACGATTTGCAGCTGGGCATGTGTGGCCCAGGAATCTACTCCCCGCACCCAGGAATCAAAAATATGTGAATATCTATGGTGTTAGGGAGGCCTGATGAAAAGAAAATTGGAAATCTCACCATATAGAGTGGGGAGATAAAAAAGGAAAACAGACAATAAAAACAGACACAACTTGGAAATTTACAATTCTTCTGGCCTGTCAGGACACAATTCATTTTCAAAATTCCATAATGTGTATTAAGGTGATGCCTAGACATCATAGACATTTGGACTGTAAACTGAGAGCCCTCATGACCCTTTCCTTATCAAGTTGGTTCTGGGAACTGTTTCTAACAGAATCAAGAAACAAACTTTAAGTTAAGCACAGATCAACATTCAAAAATACTCAGACTTTTAAAACAAAACCTACCTGGCATTGGAGGAAACGGTGGTCCCACAAAGTCCCCTGGTGGGACATACCATCCAGAACCTCCACAGACGTTTCCTTGAGGAGGAGGTGGTGGGATCTGGCCTCTTGGATCAACTATAAAGGCAGGGCCCTCAGGTCCTCTAAGCTCAGAACCAAGTGGAGGAGTCAATTCATGTCCAGCTGCATCATGTGCATCATGGCCAGAGGTGGGCAAACGTGTCTCCTGGAACAGAGGACAATATGCTGTCAGTGAGGTAGTTTGCTTCACTATTCCTTTACCGGGATTGTCAGGCACAGAAGAAAGCATTCCATGACATTCCAGCAAGCCATGTAACAGCCCCAGTTTGCCACATGTGTACAGGTGCCGCCTACTCGCTATGCTAACTAGGGTTACTAGTTCAGCACAAATCGTTAAACATGGCAGTGACACTCTCCCTAGCTCACCCTCAAACAAACACACAGTTCATGCTGATCTAGATAGACAGACAGTTTACGAAACAGACATGCACCAGGAGGTAGTTAGAGACAATGGCCTTGAATACATGAACTCCCATTCACATATTGGTATAGTTCTGTCAGTATGTGGCCACATGGTACAGTGGGATCGAAGACTGGAAGCATCTCTAATGGAAAACCTATCTGGAATCGAAAATAACGACGGTTTTTATCAGACACAGACAAATAGGAAAACTCTTGAGTTGAGCATATGTCCACAATGAACAAAATCAAGGCTGTGTGTTAAAAGTAAAATAGATACATATTAAGATTCCAGTAAGATTTGCAGGACAGAAGTATGAAAAAGAGCATTACAATTGAACAAATGTTGAATGTCTTCTAAAAGTGTTAAAAGTTGAGGTGGGAGATATCAGTGTTTTTTTTATCATTGTTTTTCTCTTGTTTTTGTTAGCATTTTTTTTTTCATTTCACAGAAAGGGCATTTTTGACTCCATGTATGTCTGCATACTATTTTCACTCACTGTTCTTGAAGGGCAGAATAGGACATCAGATCCCTTGAAATGGAGTTAAGATGGGTGGTGAGCCACCACAGAGTTTCTGGGAATCAAAACCAGGTCCTTCAAAAGAGCAGCGAATGCTTTTAATAGTGTATGCCTTTTCAGTCCTACCAGGTTTTCAAGGCACATTCTGTCCATATAGCCCACGCAGGCTTTGAAAATGCCATGCTCCTGCCTGAATCTGCAAAATGCTGGGAACACGTGGGCCATCAATCCCTGGCCCGTGATCTGTATGATTTCACAGAAGGTTACAGGTCAACAATGAGTGGTGATGCTAGGTCTAAGTATACTTAATAAATATCACAACGCACAAGAGCTCAAGTCTTGTTCTAATGAAACCTAGAAACTCCTTGTGGATCCACGGGTAGATGTCAATTTCCACAACTTACCACGGGTCGTGTTTGGTGGCACTCTTCCCGGACTCCAATGTTGAGTACACTGGCTCACCTAGAAGTTAAACCAGGAAAATTCTATGAGTTCTCCCTTTATTTTCAGGAGGTTTCCCAATCCAAATACCACTGACATGTCCCATTCTGTCGGGTTAGAATACAGGGCGACAGGAATACAATAGCAATGCTCATCACGGTGACAAAAGCAGCCTCAGACTTGGGAGAATTTCGATAGAACACATATGGTTTTTGAAGTGTGCTGGTGACATGTACAGCTGGCTCTTTAGGCAATCTTGCTTACTTATTAGCCTTAAAGAACAACTAGAGATTCAGCATTCACATCCTGTCTGCATGGTATGCCAACCTTTCCTTCAGGACTGACGGCACTGTTATGGTCGAGAACTCCTTGCTATGACTCAACAAACATATAATGAAAGTTCAATTTCTGGATTATGTTTTGTTTATGTCCATTGCATTTATAACTACAACAGAAACACACCTTTCCTGGATTCAGTGTATAATGAGTGATGACAGTAGCAGGCAACCTGACAGGTTAAATCTACTAAATATAAATGATGGAATGAGATAATTTATTAAGAACAAGAAAACAAATTATTTTACAGGTAGTCGTTTAAATATCCACTGGCGCTCTGCCGGCTTCATATCGTTGTAGGAAACAGGATGGATGTAAATGGACTGTAATCTATGAGGGCTACTCATGGAACTCAGAGAGTTGGTATTATGGCCAGATAATGGAATGCATTACTATGGCATCAAAACTAACCTTGTACACATACACACACACATTAGCTGACACACCTATATCGTTCACAGCATGAATGGTGTGGTCAAATGGCTCCAGTGGTCAAGGGAACAGTCCACTCTTCCTTAGGACCTGAGCTTGGTTCACAGAAACTACACAGCAGCTGACAGCCATCTGTATCTGCAATTCCAGTTTCTCTGAAGGCTTCTTATGTCCTTCATGTGTCACACATGAGCGTGATACACAGAAATAAGATGGAAGCATTGCCACAATCATGGGATAGCCAAGGAGGGCTGTTAACAGGGCGATTTACAGCCCAAAAGAGAAAAGTGCCTTGCACCGAAGCTCTATGTAGATGCTGGGACCAAAGCCCAAGTCCTCAGTTCTGCTGGAGGAGCCAGTATTAACCAGTCACCTACCATTTTTTCCAGCCACAGACCCGCCCTCTGGAAGCACAGAATAAAACGTACTCATTATGGAACCATGTTGATGGGACACTGCCAAATAAGACTTTACTTCAATTAAATTTTGATGGGCTATACCTGCAGGTACCTATACGTTTGTCTGAAACCACATGTTTCTACACATTCCTGCACTAATGAAATCGATACTACAGCAGATATCCCCAATACTGAGAATGCAGGCATAACAACAACGATTATGTTAGACATAATAATCCAATTAAAAGATACTATCCATATGGAGATCAAAGGGAAATACCTTACTCATAAAGTTAGTAATCATATCACACGTCCTTTCCAAAAAAACTAATCTGAAATTCTAATTTTATTAGGCTTCCAACTGAGCAACAGCAGCAGTACAGAAGGAACAGCAGTCGCCTAAACAGCCAATGAGAAGAACCGACTGCCTTGGAAAGTGACAAGTCTCCTTGTGGTATCAGGAGGTGCCTGCAGGTGCATTTTGCACGTCTTGGAGCTGGTTGTTGGGAAGGGAGAAACGAGTCTGGTGGGAGCTCATATATACTTTCATGATTTGTGAATCTTTGGGGAAGTGAAGATGGAATGTGACACGGCACTCCCACGTTTCTCAGGATCCAAGAAGCTGAACCCGTTTGCGGTTTCACTATGCAACCGTGCTCCAGACCATATTTCTCTTGATGTTCCCAACTCCAACACCACAATACATGATCAAAGGAATAAATTTTGAGTGGAAATATGTACTTGTAAAGTACATAGCATTAATAAGAGATAACATAACTAACACTTTTAAGGTGTATTTGTCCTATCTAAAGAGCTATATGAGATCTCAGTTCATTGGCGTCTTACTGTAATAGAGTCACTTCTGAGTAAACTTTCAGAATTCACATTCCTATCATGAGACCAACCTGTCATCCTCAACGTGAAATTCCCTGTAATGTCAGAGAAAGGACTTGTACCCCAATAAAGGCATATCATTTACCTAGGAGTATAATAATAGAGGCCATGACAGAGAGGAGACACCTTGGGGAGCACTGATTGTTTCTTCTTCTTTCATGTTATAGACACATGGACACATGATTCACAGCAACAAAATATTAAATGTATTTTAGATTTTAAATATGATTGGGCGGGATCAATGACTTTGGGGAAAACTTTGAAGTAATTGACCTCGGAATTTCCAGCCAAAACATTGAGTCATTACAGGATATATTGGCCTCGGTACATTCTTATCAATGAAGACACAGAAATTTAATCTGAAAACGATTTGCAGCTGGGCATGTGGGCTCTGCAGGAATCTACTCCCGCACTCCAGGAATCAAAATACAGGAATATTCATGGTGTTAGGGAGGCCTGATGAAAAGAAAAATTGGGGGAAAGGCTCACCATATAGAGTGGGGAGATAAAAAAAGGAAAACAGACAATAAAAACAGACACAACTTGCAAATTTACAATTCTTCTGGCCTGTCAGGACACAATTCATTTTCAAAATTCCATAATGTGTATTAAGGGTATGCTGAGACATCATAGATATTTGGACTGTAAACTGAGAGCCCTCATGACCCTTCCTTATCAAGTTGGTTTTGGGAACTGTTTCTAACAGAATCAAGAAACAAACTTTAAGTTAAGCACAGATCAACATTCAAAAATACTCAGACTTTTAAAACAAAAAACCTACCTGGCATTGGAGGGAATGGTGGTTCCACAAAGTCCCCTGGTGGGACATACCATCCAGAACCTCCACAGACGTTTTTGAGGAGGAGGTAGGGATCTGGCCTCTTGGATCAACTATAAAGGCAGGGCCCTCAGGTCCCCTAAGCTCAGAACCAAGTGGAGGAGTCAATTCATGTCCAGCTGCATCATGTGCATCATGGCCAGAGGTGGGCAAACGTGTCTCCTGGAACAGAGTGACAATATGCTGTCAGTGAGGTAGTTTGCTTCACTATTCCTTTACCGGGATTGTCAGGCACAGAAGAAAGCATTCCATGACATTCCAGCAAGCCATGTAACAGCCCCAGTTTGCCACATGTGTACAGGTGCTGCCTACTTCTCGCTATGCTAACTAGGGTTACTAGTTCAGCACAAATCGTTAAACATGGCAGTGACACTCTCCCTAGCTCACCCTCAAACAAACACACAGTTCATGCTGATCTAGATAGACAGACAGTTTACGAAACAGACATGCACCAGAGGTAGTTAGAGACAATGGCCTTGAATACATGAACTCCCATTCACATATTGGTATAGTTCTGTCAGTATGTGGCCACATGGTCAATACAGTGGGATCGAAGACTGGAAGCATCTCTAATGGAAAACCCTCATCTGGAATCGAAAAATAACGACGGTTTTTATCAGACACACACAAATAGGAAAATCCTTGAGTTGAGCATATTTCCACAATGAAAAAAATCAAGGCTGTGTGTTAAAAGTAAAATAGATACATATTAAGATTCCATTAAGATTTGTGCAGGACAGAAGTCTGAAAAAGAGCATTACAATTGAACAAATGTTGAATGTCTTCTAAAAGTGTTAAAAGTTGAGGTGGGAGATATCAGTGTTTTTTTTTTTAATCATTGTTTTTCTCTTTGTTTTTGTTAGCATTTTTTTTTTTTTTTTCTATTTCACAGAAAGGGCATTTTTGACTCCATGTATGTCTGCATACTATTTTCACTCACTGTTCTTGAAGGGCAGAATAGGACAGCAGATCCCTTGAAATGGAGTTAAGATGGGTGGTGAGCCACCACAGAGTTTCTGGGAATCAAAACCAGGTCCTTCAAAAGAGCAGCGAATGCTTTTAATAGTGTATGCCTTTTCAGTCCTACCAGGTTTTCAAGGCACATTCTGTCCATATAGCCCACGCAGGCTTTGAAAATGCCATGCTCCTCATTCTAATTCCAAAATGCTGGGAACACGTGGGCCATCAATCCCTGGGCCCGTGATCTGTATGATTTCACAGAAGGTTACAGGTCAACAATGAGTGGTGATGCTAGGTCTAAGTATACTTAATAAATATCACAACGCACAAGAGCTCAAGTCTTGTTCTAATGAAACCTAGAAACTCCTTGTGGATCCACGGGTAGATGTCAATTTCCACAACTTACCACGGGTCGTGTTTGGTGGCACTCTTCCTTGACTCCAATGTTGAGTACACTGGCTCACCTGTAGTTAAACCAGGAAAATTCATGAGTTCTCCCTATTTTCAGGAGGTTTCCAATCCTAAATACCACTGACATGTCCCATTCCCCTTGTCGGGTTAGAATACAGGGCGACAGGAATACAATAGCAATGCTCATCACGGTGACAAAAGCAGCCTCCAGACTTGGGAGAATTTCGATAGAAATTATATGTGGTTTTGAAGTGTGCTGGTGACATGTACAGCTGGCTCTTAGGCAATCTTGCTTACTTATTAGCCTTAAAGAACAACTAGATTCAGCATTCACATCCCGTCTGCATGGTATGCCAACCTTTCCTTCAGGACTGACGATGTTATGGTCGAGAACCCTTACAAGTGACTCAACAAACATATAATGAAAAGTTCAATTTCTTAATATTTAGTGTTTTGTTTATGTCCATTGCATTTATAACTACAACAGAAACACACCTTCTGGATCCGCTATAATGAGTGACAGTAGCAGGCAACCTGACAGGTTAAATCTACTAAATATAAATGATGGAATGAGATAATTTATTAAGAACAAGAAAACAAATTATTTTACAGGTAGTCGTTTAGTCATTCACCTGTATGCCGGTCAAGCCCCATATCGTTGTAGGAATCAGGATGGATGTAAATGGACTGTAATCTATGAGATGATACCCATGGAACCTTCAGGAGAGTTGGTATTATGGCCAGATAATGGAATGCATTACTATGGCATCAAACTAACCTTACACATACACACACACATTAGCTGACACACCTATATCGTTCACAGCATGAATGGTGTGGTCAAATGGCTCCAGTGGGTCAAGGGAACAGTCCACTCTTCCTTAGGACCCGAGCTTGGTTCAGAGAAACTACACAGCAGCTGACAGCCATCTGTATCTACAATTCAGTTTCTCTGAAGGCTTCTTATGTCCTTCACATGTGTCACACATGAGCGTGATACACAGAAATAAGATGGAAGCATTGCCACAAATCTCTCTATGGCATAGCTGCCAAGGAGGGCTGTTAACAGGGCGTACTACAGCCCAAAAGAGAAAAGTGCCTTGCAATCAAGCTCTGTTGTAGATGCTGGGACCAAAGCCCAAGTCCTCAGTTCTGCTGGAGGAGCCAGTATTAACCAGTCACCTACCATTTTTTCCAGCCACAGACCCTGCCCTCTGGAAGCAGCAGGAATAAAACGTACTCATTATGGAACCATGTTGATGGGACACTGCCAAATAAGACTTTACTTCAATTAAATTTTGATGGGCTATACCTGCAGGTACCTAGCACGTTTGTCTGGAACCACATGTTTCTACACATTCCTGCACTAATGAACTGATAATAGTTGTTAAGATATCCCCAATACTGAGAATGCAGGCATAACAACAACGATTATGTTAGACATATTAACCAATTAAAAGATACTATCCATATGGAGATCAAAGGGAAATACCTTACTCATAAAGTTAGTAATCATATCACACGTCCTTTCCAAAACTAATCTGAAATTCTAATCGCATTAGGCTTCCAACTGAGCAAATACAGCAGTACAGAAGGAACAGCAGTCGCCTAAACAGCCAATGAGAAGAACCGATTGCCTTGGAAAAGTGACAAGTCTCCTTGTGTATCAGGAGGTGTCGCCTGCAGGTGATTTTGAGTTTGGAGCTTTTTGGGAAGGGAGAAACGAGTCTGGTGGGAGCTCATATATACTTTCATGATTTGTGAATCTTTGGGGAAGTGAAGATGGAATGTGACACGGCACCCCCTCAATGCTTCTCAGATCCAAGAAGTTGAACCCGTTTACGTTTCACTTATGCAACCAAAGCTCCAGACCATATTTTTGATGTTCCTAACTCAACACCACAATACATGATCAAAGGGAATAAATCTTGAGTGGAAATATGTCTTAAAAGTACATAGCATTAATAAGATAACATAACTAACACTTTAAGGTGTATTTGTCCTATCTAAAGAGCTATATGAGATCTCAGTTCATTGGCGTCTTACTGTAATAGAGCTTTCAATGGAGTAAACTTTCAGAATTCACATTCCTATCATGAGACCAACCTGTCATCCTCAACGTGAAATTCCCTGTAATGTCAGAGAAAGGACTTGCACCCCAATAAAGGCATATCATTTACCTAGGAGTATAATAATAGAGGCCATGACAGAGAGGAGACACCTGGGGAGCACTGGATTGTTTCTTCTTCTTCATGTTATAGACATGGACACATGATCTACAGCAACAAAATATTAAATGTATTTTAGATTTTAAATATGATTGGACTGTGATCAACGTGACTCTTCGGGGGAAAACTTTGAAGTAATTGGACTCTGGAATTTCCAGCCAAAACATTGAGTCATTACAGGATATATTGGCCCTGGTACATTCTTATCAATGAAGACACAGAAATTTAGCATCTGAAAACGATTTGCAGCTGGGCATGTGTGGCCCAGGAATCTACTCCCCACCCAGGAATCAAAAATATGTGAATATCTATGGTGTTAGGGAGGGCCTGATGAAAAGAAAATTGGGGGAAAGGCTCACCATATAGAGTGGGGAGATAAAAAAAAGGAAAACAGACAATAAAACAGGACACAACTTTGGAAATTTACAATTCTTCTGGCCTGTCAGGACACAATTCATTTTCAAAATTCCATAATGTGTATTAAGGTGATGCCTAGACATCATAGACATTTGGACTGTAAACTGAGAGCCCTCATGACCCTTTCCTCATCAAGTTGGTTCTGGAATCGTTTCTACAACAGAACTGCTAGAAACAAACTTTAAGTTAAGCACAGATCAACATTCAAAAAATACTCAGACTTTTAAAACAAAACCTACCTGGCATTGGAGGAAATGGTGGTCCCACAAAGTCCCCCTGGTGGGACATACCATCCAGAACCTCCACAGGACGTTTCCTTGAGGAGGAGGTGGTGGGATCTGGCCTCTGATCAACTATAAAGGCAGGCCCCAGGTCCCTAAGCTCAGAACCAAGTGGAGGAGTCAATTCATGTCCAGCTGCATCAAGTGTGCATCATGGCCAGAGGTGGGCAAACGTGTCTCTGGAACAGAGTGACAATATGCTGTCAGTGAGGTAGTTTGCTTCACTATTCCTTTACCGGGATTGTCAGGCACAGAAGAAAGCATTCCATGACATTCCAGCAAGCCATGTAACAGCCCCAGTTTGCCACATGTGTGTACAGGTGCTGCCTACTCGCTAAGTGCTAACTAGGGTTACCAGTTCAGCACAAATCGTTAAACATGGCAGTACACACTCTCCTAGCTCACCCTCGCCAAACAAACACACAGTTCATGCTGATCTAGATAGACAGACAGTTTACGAAACAGACATGCACCAGGAGGTAGTTAGAGACAATGGCCTTGAATACATGAACTCCCATTCACATATTGGTATAGTTCTGTCAGTATGTGGCCACATGGTCAATACAGTGGGATCGAAGACTGGAAGCATCTCTAATGGAAAAACCTATCTGGAATCGAAAAATAATACGGTTTTTATCAGACACACACAATAGGAAAACCTTGGAGTTGAGCATATTTCCACAATGAAAAAATCAAGGCTGTGTGTTAAAAGTAAAATAGATACATATTAAGATTCCATTAAGATTTGCTAGGACAGAAGTCTGAAAAAGAGCATTACAATTGAACAAATGTTGAATGTCTTCTAAAAGTGTTAAAAGTTGAGGTGGGAGATATCAGTGTTTTTTTTTTTTAATCATTGTTTTCTCTTATTTGTTTTTGTTAGCATTTTTTTTTTTTCATTTCACAGAAAGGGCATTTTTGACTCCATGTATGTGTCTGCATACTATTTTCACTCACTGTTCTTGAAGGGCAGAATAGACAGCAGATCCCTTGCAAATGGAGTTAAGATGGGTGGTGAGCCACCACAGAGTTTCTGGGAATCAAAACCAGGTCCTTCAAAAGAGCAGCGAATGCTTTTAATAGTGTATGCCTTTTCAGTCCTACCAGGTTTTCAAGGCACATTCTGTCCATATAGCCCACGCAGGCTTTGAAAATGCCATGCTCCTGCCTGAATCTGCAAAATGCTGGGAACACGTGGGCCACAATCCCTGGCCCGTGATCTGTATGATTTCACAGAAGGTTACAGGTCAACAATGAGTGGTGATGCTAGGTCTACGTATACTTAATAAATATCACAACGCACAAGAAGCTCAAGTCTTGTTCTAATGAAACCTAGAAACTCCTTTGTGGATCCACGGGTAGATGTCAATTTCCACAACTTACCACGGGGTCGTGTTTGGTGGCACTCTTCCCGGACTCCAATGTTGAGTACACTGGCTCACCTAGAAGTTAAACCAGGAAAATTCATGAGTTCTCCCTTTATTTTCAGGAGGTTTCCCAATCCAAATACCACTGACATGTCCCATTCCCTTTGTCGGGTTAGAATACAGGGCGACAGGAATACAATAGCAATGCTCATCACGGTGACAAAAAGCAGCCTCAGACCCGGGAGAATTTTCGATAGAACACATATGGTTTTGAAGTGTGCTGGTGACATGTACAGCTGGCTCCTTGAGGCAATCTTGGCTTACTTATTAGCCTTAAAGAACAACTAGAGATTCAGCATTCACATCCTGTCTGCATGGTATGCCAACCTTTCCTTCAGGACTGAACGGGCACTGTTATGGTCGGAACCCTTACAAGTGACTCAACAAAACATATAATGAAAAGTTCAATTTCTTAATATTATGTTTTGTTTATGTCCATTGCATTTATAACTACAACAGAAACACACCTTTCCTGATTCAGTGTATAATGAGTGACAGTGAAGCAGGCAACCTGACAGGTTAAATCTACTAAATATAAATGATGGAATGAGATAATTTATTAAGAACAAGAAAACAAATTATTTTACAGGTAGTCGTTTAAATATCCACTGTCGTCGGCCGGCTTCATATCGTTGTAGGAAACAGGATGGATGTAAATGGACTGTAATCTATGTGATGATACCCATGGAACTCAGGAGGAGTTGGTATTATGGCCAGATAATGGAATGCATTACTATGGCATCAAAACTAACCTTACACATACACACACACATTAGCTGACACACCTATATCGTTCACAGCATGAATGCTGTGGTCAAATTGGCTCCAGTGGTCAAGGGAACAGTCCACTCTTCCTTAGGACCCGAGCTTGGTTCAGAAACTACACAGCAGCTGACAGCCAGTCTGTATCTGCAATTTCAGTTCTCCTGAAGGCTTCTCTATGTCCTTCACATGTTCACACATGAGCGTGATACACAGAAATAACAGATGGAAGCATTGCCACAATCATGGGATAGCTGCCAAGGAGGGCTGTTAACAGGGCGTACTTACAGCCCAAAAAGAGAAAAGTGCCTTTCACCGAAGCTCTATGTAGATGCTGGGACCAAAGCCCAAGTCCTCAGTTCTGCTGGAGGAGCCAGTATTAACCAGTCACCTACCATTTTTTCCAGCCACAGACCCTGCCCTCTGGAAGCACAGAATAAAACGTACTCATTATGGAACCATGTTGATGGGACACTGCCAAATAAGACTTTACTTCAATTAAATTTTGATGGGCTATACCTGCAGGTACCTATGCGTTTGGTCTGGAACCACATGTTTCTACACATTCCCTGCACTAATGAAATCGATAATAGTTGTTAAGATATCCCCAATACTGAGAATGCAGGCATAACAACAACGATTATGTTAGACATATAATAATCCAATTAAAAGATAATGGTCCATATGGAGATCAAAGGGAAATACCTTACTCATAAAGTTAGTAATCATATCACACGTCCTTCTCCAAAAACTAATCTGAAATTCTAATCGCATTAGGCTTCCAACTGAGCAACAACATCAGCATAACAGAAAGGAACAGCAGTCGCCTAAACAGCCAATGAGGAAGAACCGACTGCCTTGGAAAGTGACAAGTCTCCTTGTGTATCAGGAGGTGCCTGCAGGTGCATTTTGCACGTTCGGGAGCTGGTTGTTGGGAAGGAGAAACGAGTCTGGGGGAGCTCATATAACTTTCATGATTTGTGAATCTTTGGGGAAGTGAAGATGGAATGTGACACAGCACCCCCACTGTTTCTCCGGGATCCAGAAGCTGAACCCGTTTACGTTTCACTTATGCAACCAAAGCTCCAGACCATATTTACTGATGTTCCCAACTCAACACCACAATACATGATCAAAGGAATAAATCTTGAGTGGAAGCATATGTACTTGTAAAGTACATAGCACTTAATAAGAGATAACATAACTAACACTTTAAGGTGTATTTGTCCTATCTAAAGAGCTATATGAGATCTCAGTTCATTGGCGGCTTACTGTAATAGAGCTTTCACTGGAGTAAACTTTCAGAGATTCACATTCCTATCATGAGACCAACCTGTCATCCTCAACGTGAAATTCCCTGTAATGTCAGAGAAAGGACTTGCACCCCAATAAAGGCATATCATTTACCTAGGAGTATAATAATAGAGGCCATGACAGAGAGGAGACACCTGGGAGCACTGATTGTTTCTTCTTCTTCATGTTATAGACACATGGACACATGATTCACAGCAACAAAATATTAAATGTATTTTAGATTTTAAATATGATTAGGCGGGATCAATGACTTTGGGGAAAACTTTGGAAGTAATTGACTCCGGAATTTCCAGCCAAAACATTGAGTCATTACAGGATATATTGGCCTCGGTACATTCTTATCAATGAAGACACAGAAATTTAATCTGAAACGATTTGCAGCTGGGCATGTGTGGCCCAGGAATCTACTCCCCGCACCCAGGAATCAAAAATATGTGAATATCTATGGTGTTAGGGGAGGCCTGATGAAAAGAAAATTGGGGGAAAGGCTCACCATATAGAGTGGGGGAGATAAAAAAAGGAAAACAGACAATAAAAACAGACACAACTTGGAAATTTACAATTCTTCTGGCCTGTCAGGACACAATTCATTTTCAAAATTCCATAATGTGTATTAAGGTGATGCCTAGACATCATAGACATTTGGACTGTAAACTGAGAGCCCTCATGACCCTTTCCTTATCGAGTTGGTTCTGGGAACTGTTTCTAACAGAATCAAGAAACAAACTTTAAGTTAAGCACAGATCAACATTCAAAAATACTCAGACTTTTAAAACAAAACCTACCTGGCATTGGAGGAAACGGTGGTCCCACAAAGTCCCCTGGTGGGACATACCATCCAGAACCTCCACAGACGTTTCCTTGAGGGAGGAGGTGGTGGGATCTGGCCTCTTGGATCAACTATAAAGGCAGGGCCCTCAGGTCCTCTAAGCTCAGAACCAGGTGGAGGGAGTCAATTCATGTCCAGCTGCATCATGTGCATCATGGCCAGAGGTGGGGAGCAAACGTGTCTCCTGGAACAGAGTGACAATATGCTGTCAGTGAGGTAGTTTGCTTCACTATTCCTTTACCGGGATTGTCAGGGCACAGAAGAAAGCATTCCATGACATTCCAGCAAGCCATGTAACAGCCCCAGTTTGCCACATGTGTACAGGTGCCGCCTACTCGCTATGCTAACTAGGGTTACTAGTTCAGCACAAATCGTTAAACATGGCAGTGACACTCTCCCTAGCTCACCCTCAAACAAACACACAGTTCATGCTGATCTAGATAGACAGACAGTTTACGAAACAGACATGCACCAGGAGGTAGTTAGAGACAATGGCCTTGAATACATGAACTCCCATTCACATATTGGTATAGTTCTGTCAGTATGTGGCCACATGGTCAATACAGTGGGATCGAAGACTGGAAGCATCTCTAATGGAAAAACCTATCTGGAATCGAAAAATAACGACGGTTTTTATCAGACACACACAAATAGGAAAACTCTTGAGTTGAGCATATTTCCACAATGAACAAAAATCAAGGCTGTGTGTTAAAAGTAAAATAGATACATATTAAGATTCCAGTAAGATTTGCAGGACAGAAGTCTGAAAAAGAGCATTACAATTGAACAAATGTTGAATGTCTTCTAAAAGTGTTAAAAGTTGAGGTGGGAGATATCAGTGTTTTTTTTTTTTTATCATTGTTTTTCTCTTGTTTTTGTTAGCATTTTTTTTTTTTTTCATTTCACAGAAAGGGCATTTTTGACTCCATGTATGTCTGCATACTATTTTCACTCACTGTTCTTGAAGGGCAGAATAGGACATCAGATCCCTTGAAATGGAGTTAAGATGGGTGGTGAGCCACCACAGAGTTTCTGGGAATCAAAACCAGGTCCTTCAAAAGAGCAGCGAATGCTTTTAATAGTGTATGCCTTTTCAGTCCTACCAGGTTTTCAAGGCACATTCTGTCCATATAGCCCACGCAGGCTTTGAAAATGCCATGCTCCTGCCTGAATCTGCAAAATGCTGGGAACACGTGGGCCATCAATCCCTGGCCCGTGATCTGTATGATTTCACAGAAGGTTACAGGTCAACAATGAGTGGTGATGCTAGGTCTAAGTATACTTAATAAATATCACAACGCACAAGAGCTCAAGTCTTGTTCTAATGAAACCTAGAAACTCCTTGTGGATCCACGGGTAGATGTCAATTTCCACAACTTACCACGGGGTCGTGTTTGGTGGCACTCTTCCCGGACTCCAATGTTGAGTACACTGGCTCACCTAGAAGTTAAACCAGGAAAATTCATGAGTTCTCCCTTTATTTTCAGGAGGTTTCCCAATCCAAATACCACTGACATGTCCCATTCCCCTTGTCGGGATAGAATACAGGGCGACAGGAATACAATAGCAATGCTCATCACGGTGACAAAAGCAGCCTCAGACTTGGGAGAATTTCGATAGAACACATATGGTTTTGAAGTGTGCTGGTGACATGTACAGCTGGCTCTTAGGCAATCTTGCTTACTTATTAGCCTTAAAGAACAACTAGAGATTCAGCATTCACATCCTGTCTGCATGGTATGCCAACCTTTCCTTCAGGACTGGACGGGCACTGTTATGGTCGAGAACCCTTACAAGTGACTCAACAAACATATAATGAAAAGTTCAATTTCTTAATATTATGTTTTGTTTATGTCCATTGCATTTATAACTACAACAGAAACACACCTTTCCTGATTCAGTGTATAATGAGTGACAGTAGCAGGCAACCTGACAGGTTAAATCTACTAAATATAAATGATGGAATGAGATAATTTATTAAGAACAAGAAAACAAATTATTTTACAGGTAGTCGTTTAAATATCCACTGGCGTCGGCCGGCTTCATATCGTTGTAGGAAACAGGATGGATGTAAATGGACTGTAATCTATGAGATGATACCCATGGAACTCAGGAGAGTTGGTATTATGGCCAGATAATGGAATGCATTACTATGGCATCAAAACTAACCTTACACATACACACACACATTAGCTGACACACCTATATCGTTCACAGCATGAATGGTGTGGTCAAATGGCTCCAGTGGTCAAGGGAACAGTCCACTCTTCCTTAGGACCCGAGCTTGGTTCACAGAAACTACACAGCAGCTGACAGCCATCTGTATCTGCAATTCCAGTTTCTCTGAAGGCTTCTTATGTCCTTCACATGTGTCACACATGAGCGTGATACACAGAAATAAGATGGAAGCATTGCCACAATCATGGGATAGCTGCCAAGGAGGGGCTGTTAACAGGGCGTACTTACAGCCCAAAAGAGAAAAAGTGCCTTGCACCGAAGCTCTATGTAGATGCTGGGACCAAAGCCCAAGTCCTCAGTTCTGCTGGAGGAGCCAGTATTAACCAGTCACCTACCATTTTTTTCCAGCCACAGACCCTGCCCTCTGGAAGCACAGAATAAAACGTACTCATTATGGAACCATGTTGATGGGACACTGCCAAATAAGACTTTACTTCAATTAAATTTTGATGGGCTATACCTGCAGGTACCTATACGTTTGTCTGGAACCACATGTTTCTACACATTCCTGGACTAATGAAATCGATAATAGTTGTTAAGATATCCCCAATACTGAGAATGCAGGCATAACAACAACGATTATGTTAGACATAATAATCCAATTAAAAGATACTATCCATATGGAGATCAAAGGGAAATACCTTACTCATAAAGTTAGTAATCATATCACACGTCCTTTCCAAAAACTAATCTGAAATTCTAATCGCATTAGGCTTCCAACTGAGCAACAGCAGCAGTACAGAAGGAACAGCAGTCGCCTAAACAGCCAATGAGAAGAACCGACTGCCTTGGAAAGTGACAAGTCTCCTTGTGTATCAGGAGGTGCCTGCAGGTGCATTTTGCACGTTCGGGAGCTGGTTGTTGGGAAGGGAGAAACGAGTCTGGTGGGAGCTCATATATACTTTCATGATTTGTGAATCTTTGGGGAAGTGAAGATGGAATGTGACACGGCACCCCCACGTTTCTCAGGATCCAAGAAGCTGAACCCGTTTACGTTTCACTTATGCAACCAAAGCTCCAGACCATATTTTTGATGTTCCCAACTCAACACCACAATACATGATCAAAGGAATAAATCTTGAGTGGAAATATGTACTTGTAAAGTACATAGCATTAATAAGAGATAACATAACTAACACTTTAAGGTGTATTTGTCCTATCTAAAGAGCTATATGAGATCTCAGTTCATTGGCGTCTTACTGTAATAGAGCTTTCAATGGAGTAAACTTTCAGAATTCACATTCCTATCATGAGACCAACCTGTCATCCTCAACGTGAAATTCCCTGTAATGTCAGAGAAAGGACTTGCACCCCAATAAAGGCATATCATTTACCTAGGAGTATAATAATAGAGGCCATGACAGAGAGGAGACACCTGGGAGCACTGATTGTTTCTTCTTCTTCATGTTATAGACACATGGACACATGATTCACAGCAACAAAATATTAAATGTATTTTAGATTTTAAATATGATTGGGCGGGATCAATGACTTTGGGGAAAACTTTGAAGTAATTGACTCCGGAATTTCCAGCCAAAACATTGAGTCATTACAGGATATATTGGCCTCGGTACATTCTTATCAATGAAGACACAGAAATTTAATCTGAAAACGATTTGCAGCTGGGCATGTGTGGCCCAGGAATCTACTCCCCGCACCCAGGAATCAAAAATATGTGAATATCTATGGTGTTAGGGAGGCCTGATGAAAAGAAAATTGGGGGAAAGGCTCACCATATAGAGTGGGGAGATAAAAAAAGGAAAACAGACAATAAAAACAGACACAACTTGGAAATTTACAATTCTTCTGGCCTGTCAGGACACAATTCATTTTCAAAATTCCATAATGTGTATTAAGGTGATGCCTAGACATCATAGACATTTGGACTGTAAACTGAGAGCCCTCATGACCCTTTCCTTATCAAGTTGGTTCTGGGAACTGTTTCTAACAGAATCAAGAAACAAACTTTAAGTTAAGCACAGATCAACATTCAAAAATACTCAGACTTTTAAAACAAAACCTACCTGGCATTGGAGGAAACGGTGGTCCCACAAAGTCCCCTGGTGGGACATACCATCCAGAACCTCCACAGACGTTTCCTTGAGGAGGAGGTGGTGGGATCTGGCCTCTTGGATCAACTATAAAGGCAGGGCCCTCAGGTCCTCTAAGCTCAGAACCAAGTGGAGGAGTCAATTCATGTCCAGCTGCATCATGTGCATCATGGCCAGAGGTGGGCAAACGTGTCTCCTGGAACAGAGTGACAATATGCTGTCAGTGAGGTAGTTTGCTTCACTATTCCTTTACCGGGATTGTCAGGCACAGAAGAAAGCATTCCATGACATTCCAGCAAGCCATGTAACAGCCCCAGTTTGCCACATGTGTACAGGTGCCGCCTACTCGCTATGCTAACTAGGGTTACTAGTTCAGCACAAATCGTTAAACATGGCAGTGACACTCTCCCTAGCTCACCCTCAAACAAACACACAGTTCATGCTGATCTAGATAGACAGACAGTTTACGAAACAGACATGCACCAGGAGGTAGTTAGAGACAATGGCCTTGAATACATGAACTCCCATTCACATATTGGTATAGTTCTGTCAGTATGTGGCCACATGGTCAATACAGTGGGATCGAAGACTGGAAGCATCTCTAATGGAAAAACCTATCTGGAATCGAAAAATAACGACGGTTTTTATCAGACACAGACAAATAGGAAAACTCTTGAGTTGAGCATATGTCCACAATGAACAAAATCAAGGCTGTGTGTTAAAAGTAAAATAGATACATATTAAGATTCCAGTAAGATTTGCAGGACAGAAGTATGAAAAAGAGCATTACAATTGAACAAATGTTGAATGTCTTCTAAAAGTGTTAAAAGTTGAGGTGGGAGATATCAGTGTTTTTTTTTTTATCATTGTTTTTCTCTTGTTTTTGTTAGCATTTTTTTTTTTCATTTCACAGAAAGGGCATTTTTGACTCCATGTATGTCTGCATACTATTTTCACTCACTGTTCTTGAAGGGCAGAATAGGACATCAGATCCCTTGAAATGGAGTTAAGATGGGTGGTGAGCCACCACAGAGTTTCTGGGAATCAAAACCAGGTCCTTCAAAAGAGCAGCGAATGCTTTTAATAGTGTATGCCTTTTCAGTCCTACCAGGTTTTCAAGGCACATTCTGTCCATATAGCCCACGCAGGCTTTGAAAATGCCATGCTCCTGCCTGAATCTGCAAAATGCTGGGAACACGTGGGCCATCAATCCCTGGCCCGTGATCTGTATGATTTCACAGAAGGTTACAGGTCAACAATGAGTGGTGATGCTAGGTCTAAGTATACTTAATAAATATCACAACGCACAAGAGCTCAAGTCTTGTTCTAATGAAACCTAGAAACTCCTTGTGGATCCACGGGTAGATGTCAATTTCCACAACTTACCACGGGGTCGTGTTTGGTGGCACTCTTCCCGGACTCCAATGTTGAGTACACTGGCTCACCTAGAAGTTAAACCAGGAAAATTCATGAGTTCTCCCTTTATTTTCAGGAGGTTTCCCAATCCAAATACCACTGACATGTCCCATTCCCCTTGTCGGGATAGAATACAGGGCGACAGGAATACAATAGCAATGCTCATCACGGTGACAAAAGCAGCCTCAGACTTGGGAGAATTTCGATAGAACACATATGGTTTTGAAGTGTGCTGGTGACATGTACAGCTGGCTCTTAGGCAATCTTGCTTACTTATTAGCCTTAAAGAACAACTAGAGATTCAGCATTCACATCCTGTCTGCATGGTATGCCAACCTTTCCTTCAGGACTGGACGGGCACTGTTATGGTCGAGAACCCTTACAAGTGACTCAACAAACATATAATGAAAAGTTCAATTTCTTAATATTATGTTTTGTTTATGTCCATTGCATTTATAACTACAACAGAAACACACCTTTCCTGATTCAGTGTATAATGAGTGACAGTAGCAGGCAACCTGACAGGTTAAATCTACTAAATATAAATGATGGAATGAGATAATTTATTAAGAACAAGAAAACAAATTATTTTACAGGTAGTCGTTTAAATATCCACTGGCGTCGGCCGGCTTCATATCGTTGTAGGAAACAGGATGGATGTAAATGGACTGTAATCTATGAGATGATACCCATGGAACTCAGGAGAGTTGGTATTATGGCCAGATAATGGAATGCATTACTATGGCATCAAAACTAACCTTACACATACACACACACATTAGCTGACACACCTATATCGTTCACAGCATGAATGGTGTGGTCAAATGGCTCCAGTGGTCAAGGGAACAGTCCACTCTTCCTTAGGACCCGAGCTTGGTTCACAGAAACTACACAGCAGCTGACAGCCATCTGTATCTGCAATTCCAGTTTCTCTGAAGGCTTCTTATGTCCTTCACATGTGTCACACATGAGCGTGATACACAGAAATAAGATGGAAGCATTGCCACAATCATGGGATAGCTGCCAAGGAGGGCTGTTAACAGGGCGTACTTACAGCCCAAAAGAGAAAAGTGCCTTGCACCGAAGCTCTATGTAGATGCTGGGACCAAAGCCCAAGTCCTCAGTTCTGCTGGAGGAGCCAGTATTAACCAGTCACCTACCATTTTTTTCCAGCCACAGACCCTGCCCTCTGGAAGCACAGAATAAAACGTACTCATTATGGAACCATGTTGATGGGACACTGCCAAATAAGACTTTACTTCAATTAAATTTTGATGGGCTATACCTGCAGGTACCTATACGTTTGTCTGGAACCACATGTTTCTACACATTCCTGCACTAATGAAATCGATAATAGTTGTTAAGATATCCCCAATACTGAGAATGCAGGCATAACAACAACGATTATGTTAGACATAATAATCCAATTAAAAGATACTATCCATATGGAGATCAAAGGGAAATACCTTACTCATAAAGTTAGTAATCATATCACACGTCCTTTCCAAAAACTAATCTGAAATTCTAATCGCATTAGGCTTCCAACTGAGCAACAGCAGCAGTACAGAAGGAACAGCAGTCGCCTAAACAGCCAATGAGAAGAACCGACTGCCTTGGAAAGTGACAAGTCTCCTTGTGTATCAGGAGGTGCCTGCAGGTGCATTTTGCACGTTCGGGAGCTGGTTGTTGGGAAGGGAGAAACGAGTCTGGTGGGAGCTCATATATACTTTCATGATTTGTGAATCTTTGGGGAAGTGAAGATGGAATGTGACACGGCACCCCCACGTTTCTCAGGATCCAAGAAGCTGAACCCGTTTACGTTTCACTTATGCAACCAAAGCTCCAGACCATATTTTTGATGTTCCCAACTCAACACCACAATACATGATCAAAGGAATAAATCTTGAGTGGAAATATGTACTTGTAAAGTACATAGCATTAATAAGAGATAACATAACTAACACTTTAAGGTGTATTTGTCCTATCTAAAGAGCTATATGAGATCTCAGTTCATTGGCGTCTTACTGTAATAGAGCTTTCAATGGAGTAAACTTTCAGAATTCACATTCCTATCATGAGACCAACCTGTCATCCTCAACGTGAAATTCCCTGTAATGTCAGAGAAAGGACTTGCACCCCAATAAAGGCATATCATTTACCTAGGAGTATAATAATAGAGGCCATGACAGAGAGGAGACACCTGGGAGCACTGATTGTTTCTTCTTCTTCATGTTATAGACACATGGACACATGATTCACAGCAACAAAATATTAAATGTATTTTAGATTTTAAATATGATTGGGCGGGATCAATGACTTTGGGGGAAAACTTTGAAGTAATTGACTCGGAATTTCCAGCCAAAACATTGAGTCATTACAGGATATATTGGCCTCGGTACATTCTTATCAATGAAGACACAGAAATTTAATCTGAAAACGATTTGCAGCTGGGCATGTGTGGCCCAGGAATCTACTCCCCGCACCCAGGAATCAAAAATATGTGAATATCTATGGTGTTAGGGAGGCCTGATGAAAAGAAAATTGGGGGAAAGGCTCACCATATAGAGTGGGGAGATAAAAAAAGGAAAACAGACAATAAAAACAGACACAACTTGGAAATTTACAATTCTTCTGGCCTGTCAGGACACAATTCATTTTCAAAATTCCATAATGTGTATTAAGGTGATGCCTAGACATCATAGACATTTGGACTGTAAACTGAGAGCCCTCATGACCCTTTCCTTATCAAGTTGGTTCTGGGAACTGTTTCTAACAGAATCAAGAAACAAACTTTAAGTTAAGCACAGATCAACATTCAAAAATACTCAGACTTTTAAAACAAAACCTACCTGGCATTGGAGGAAACGGTGGTCCCACAAAGTCCCCTGGTGGGACATACCATCCAGAACCTCCACAGACGTTTCCTTGAGGAGGAGGTGGTGGGATCTGGCCTCTTGGATCAACTATAAAGGCAGGGCCCTCAGGTCCTCTAAGCTCAGAACCAAGTGGAGGAGTCAATTCATGTCCAGCTGCATCATGTGCATCATGGCCAGAGGTGGGCAAACGTGTCTCCTGGAACAGAGTGACAATATGCTGTCAGTGAGGTAGTTTGCTTCACTATTCCTTTACCGGGATTGTCAGGCACAGAAGAAAGCATTCCATGACATTCCAGCAAGCCATGTAACAGCCCCAGTTTGCCACATGTGTACAGGTGCCGCCTACTCGCTATGCTAACTAGGGTTACTAGTTCAGCACAAATCGTTAAACATGGCAGTGACACTCTCCCTAGCTCACCCTCAAACAAACACACAGTTCATGCTGATCTAGATAGACAGACAGTTTACGAAACAGACATGCACCAGGAGGTAGTTAGAGACAATGGCCTTGAATACATGAACTCCCATTCACATATTGGTATAGTTCTGTCAGTATGTGGCCACATGGTCAATACAGTGGGATCGAAGACTGGAAGCATCTCTAATGGAAAAACCTATCTGGAATCGAAAAATAACGACGGTTTTTATCAGACACAGACAAATAGGAAAACTCTTGAGTTGAGCATATGTCCACAATGAACAAAATCAAGGCTGTGTGTTAAAAGTAAAATAGATACATATTAAGATTCCAGTAAGATTTGCAGGACAGAAGTATGAAAAAGAGCATTACAATTGAACAAATGTTGAATGTCTTCTAAAAGTGTTAAAAGTTGAGGTGGGAGATATCAGTGTTTTTTTTTTTTATCATTGTTTTTCTCTTGTTTTTGTTAGCATTTTTTTTTTTCATTTCACAGAAAGGGCATTTTTGACTCCATGTATGTCTGCATACTATTTTCACTCACTGTTCTTGAAGGGCAGAATAGGACATCAGATCCCTTGAAATGGAGTTAAGATGGGTGGTGAGCCACCACAGAGTTTCTGGGAATCAAAACCAGGTCCTTCAAAAGAGCAGCGAATGCTTTTAATAGTGTATGCCTTTTCAGTCCTACCAGGTTTTCAAGGCACATTCTGTCCATATAGCCCACGCAGGCTTTGAAAATGCCATGCTCCTGCCTGAATCTGCAAAATGCTGGGAACACGTGGGCCATCAATCCCTGGCCCGTGATCTGTATGATTTCACAGAAGGTTACAGGTCAACAATGAGTGGTGATGCTAGGTCTAAGTATACTTAATAAATATCACAACGCACAAGAGCTCAAGTCTTGTTCTAATGAAACCTAGAAACTCCTTGTGGATCCACGGGTAGATGTCAATTTCCACAACTTACCACGGGGTCGTGTTTGGTGGCACTCTTCCCGGACTCCAATGTTGAGTACACTGGCTCACCTAGAAGTTAAACCAGGAAAATTCATGAGTTCTCCCTTTATTTTCAGGAGGTTTCCCAATCCAAATACCACTGACATGTCCCATTCCCCTTGTCGGGATAGAATACAGGGCGACAGGAATACAATAGCAATGCTCATCACGGTGACAAAAGCAGCCTCAGACTTGGGAGAATTTCGATAGAACACATATGGTTTTGAAGTGTGCTGGTGACATGTACAGCTGGCTCTTAGGCAATCTTGCTTACTTATTAGCCTTAAAGAACAACTAGAGATTCAGCATTCACATCCTGTCTGCATGGTATGCCAACCTTTCCTTCAGGACTGGACGGGCACTGTTATGGTCGAGAACCCTTACAAGTGACTCAACAAACATATAATGAAAAGTTCAATTTCTTAATATTATGTTTTGTTTATGTCCATTGCATTTATAACTACAACAGAAACACACCTTTCCTGATTCAGTGTATAATGAGTGACAGTAGCAGGCAACCTGACAGGTTAAATCTACTAAATATAAATGATGGAATGAGATAATTTATTAAGAACAAGAAAACAAATTATTTTACAGGTAGTCGTTTAAATATCCACTGGCGTCGGCCGGCTTCATATCGTTGTAGGAAACAGGATGGATGTAAATGGACTGTAATCTATGAGATGATACCCATGGAACTCAGGAGAGTTGGTATTATGGCCAGATAATGGAATGCATTACTATGGCATCAAAACTAACCTTACACATACACACACACATTAGCTGACACACCTATATCGTTCACAGCATGAATGGTGTGGTCAAATGGCTCCAGTGGTCAAGGGAACAGTCCACTCTTCCTTAGGACCCGAGCTTGGTTCACAGAAACTACACAGCAGCTGACAGCCATCTGTATCTGCAATTCCAGTTTCTCTGAAGGCTTCTTATGTCCTTCACATGTGTCACACATGAGCGTGATACACAGAAATAAGATGGAAGCATTGCCACAATCATGGGATAGCTGCCAAGGAGGGCTGTTAACAGGGCGTACTTACAGCCCAAAAGAGAAAAGTGCCTTGCACCGAAGCTCTATGTAGATGCTGGGACCAAAGCCCAAGTCCTCAGTTCTGCTGGAGGAGCCAGTATTAACCAGTCACCTACCATTTTTTTCCAGCCACAGACCCTGCCCTCTGGAAGCACAGAATAAAACGTACTCATTATGGAACCATGTTGATGGGACACTGCCAAATAAGACTTTACTTCAATTAAATTTTGATGGGCTATACCTGCAGGTACCTATACGTTTGTCTGGAACCACATGTTTCTACACATTCCTGCACTAATGAAATCGATAATAGTTGTTAAGATATCCCCAATACTGAGAATGCAGGCATAACAACAACGATTATGTTAGACATAATAATCCAATTAAAAGATACTATCCATATGGAGATCAAAGGGAAATACCTTACTCATAAAGTTAGTAATCATATCACACGTCCTTTCCAAAAACTAATCTGAAATTCTAATCGCATTAGGCTTCCAACTGAGCAACAGCAGCAGTACAGAAGGAACAGCAGTCGCCTAAACAGCCAATGAGAAGAACCGACTGCCTTGGAAAGTGACAAGTCTCCTTGTGTATCAGGAGGTGCCTGCAGGTGCATTTTGCACGTTCGGGAGCTGGTTGTTGGGAAGGGAGAAACGAGTCTGGTGGGAGCTCATATATACTTTCATGATTTGTGAATCTTTGGGGAAGTGAAGATGGAATGTGACACGGCACCCCCACGTTTCTCAGGATCCAAGAAGCTGAACCCGTTTACGTTTCACTTATGCAACCAAAGCTCCAGACCATATTTTTGATGTTCCCAACTCAACACCACAATACATGATCAAAGGAATAAATCTTGAGTGGAAATATGTACTTGTAAAGTACATAGCATTAATAAGAGATAACATAACTAACACTTTAAGGTGTATTTGTCCTATCTAAAGAGCTATATGAGATCTCAGTTCATTGGCGTCTTACTGTAATAGAGCTTTCAATGGAGTAAACTTTCAGAATTCACATTCCTATCATGAGACCAACCTGTCATCCTCAACGTGAAATTCCCTGTAATGTCAGAGAAAGGACTTGCACCCCAATAAAGGCATATCATTTACCTAGGAGTATAATAATAGAGGCCATGACAGAGAGGAGACACCTGGGAGCACTGATTGTTTCTTCTTCTTCATGTTATAGACACATGGACACATGATTCACAGCAACAAAATATTAAATGTATTTTAGATTTTAAATATGATTGGGCGGGATCAATGACTTTGGGGGAAAACTTTGAAGTAATTGACTCCGGAATTTCCAGCCAAAACATTGAGTCATTACAGGATATATTGGCCTCGGTACATTCTTATCAATGAAGACACAGAAATTTAATCTGAAAACGATTTGCAGCTGGGCATGTGTGGCCCAGGAATCTACTCCCCGCACCCAGGAATCAAAAATATGTGAATATCTATGGTGTTAGGGAGGCCTGATGAAAAGAAAATTGGGGGAAAGGCTCACCATATAGAGTGGGGAGATAAAAAAAGGAAAACAGACAATAAAAACAGACACAACTTGGAAATTTACAATTCTTCTGGCCTGTCAGGACACAATTCATTTTCAAAATTCCATAATGTGTATTAAGGTGATGCCTAGACATCATAGACATTTGGACTGTAAACTGAGAGCCCTCATGACCCTTTCCTTATCAAGTTGGTTCTGGGAACTGTTTCTAACAGAATCAAGAAACAAACTTTAAGTTAAGCACAGATCAACATTCAAAAATACTCAGACTTTTAAAACAAAACCTACCTGGCATTGGAGGAAACGGTGGTCCCACAAAGTCCCCTGGTGGGACATACCATCCAGAACCTCCACAGACGTTTCCTTGAGGAGGAGGTGGTGGGATCTGGCCTCTTGGATCAACTATAAAGGCAGGGCCCTCAGGTCCTCTAAGCTCAGAACCAAGTGGAGGAGTCAATTCATGTCCAGCTGCATCATGTGCATCATGGCCAGAGGTGGGCAAACGTGTCTCCTGGAACAGAGTGACAATATGCTGTCAGTGAGGTAGTTTGCTTCACTATTCCTTTACCGGGATTGTCAGGCACAGAAGAAAGCATTCCATGACATTCCAGCAAGCCATGTAACAGCCCCAGTTTGCCACATGTGTACAGGTGCCGCCTACTCGCTATGCTAACTAGGGTTACTAGTTCAGCACAAATCGTTAAACATGGCAGTGACACTCTCCCTAGCTCACCCTCAAACAAACACACAGTTCATGCTGATCTAGATAGACAGACAGTTTACGAAACAGACATGCACCAGGAGGTAGTTAGAGACAATGGCCTTGAATACATGAACTCCCATTCACATATTGGTATAGTTCTGTCAGTATGTGGCCACATGGTCAATACAGTGGGATCGAAGACTGGAAGCATCTCTAATGGAAAAACCTATCTGGAATCGAAAAATAACGACGGTTTTTATCAGACACAGACAAATAGGAAAACTCTTGAGTTGAGCATATGTCCACAATGAACAAAATCAAGGCTGTGTGTTAAAAGTAAAATAGATACATATTAAGATTCCAGTAAGATTTGCAGGACAGAAGTATGAAAAAGAGCATTACAATTGAACAAATGTTGAATGTCTTCTAAAAGTGTTAAAAGTTGAGGTGGGAGATATCAGTGTTTTTTTTTTATCATTGTTTTTCTCTTGTTTTTGTTAGCATTTTTTTTTTCATTTCACAGAAAGGGCATTTTTGACTCCATGTATGTCTGCATACTATTTTCACTCACTGTTCTTGAAGGGCAGAATAGGACATCAGATCCCTTGAAATGGAGTTAAGATGGGTGGTGAGCCACCACAGAGTTTCTGGGAATCAAAACCAGGTCCTTCAAAAGAGCAGCGAATGCTTTTAATAGTGTATGCCTTTTCAGTCCTACCAGGTTTTCAAGGCACATTCTGTCCATATAGCCCACGCAGGCTTTGAAAATGCCATGCTCCTGCCTGAATCTGCAAAATGCTGGGAACACGTGGGCCATCAATCCCTGGCCCGTGATCTGTATGATTTCACAGAAGGTTACAGGTCAACAATGAGTGGTGATGCTAGGTCTAAGTATACTTAATAAATATCACAACGCACAAGAGCTCAAGTCTTGTTCTAATGAAACCTAGAAACTCCTTGTGGATCCACGGGTAGATGTCAATTTCCACAACTTACCACGGGGTCGTGTTTGGTGGCACTCTTCCCGGACTCCAATGTTGAGTACACTGGCTCACCTAGAAGTTAAACCAGGAAAATTCATGAGTTCTCCCTTTATTTTCAGGAGGTTTCCCAATCCAAATACCACTGACATGTCCCATTCCCCTTGTCGGGATAGAATACAGGGCGACAGGAATACAATAGCAATGCTCATCACGGTGACAAAAGCAGCCTCAGACTTGGGAGAATTTCGATAGAACACATATGGTTTTGAAGTGTGCTGGTGACATGTACAGCTGGCTCTTAGGCAATCTTGCTTACTTATTAGCCTTAAAGAACAACTAGAGATTCAGCATTCACATCCTGTCTGCATGGTATGCCAACCTTTCCTTCAGGACTGGACGGGCACTGTTATGGTCGAGAACCCTTACAAGTGACTCAACAAACATATAATGAAAAGTTCAATTTCTTAATATTATGTTTTGTTTATGTCCATTGCATTTATAACTACAACAGAAACACACCTTTCCTGATTCAGTGTATAATGAGTGACAGTAGCAGGCAACCTGACAGGTTAAATCTACTAAATATAAATGATGGAATGAGATAATTTATTAAGAACAAGAAAACAAATTATTTTACAGGTAGTCGTTTAAATATCCACTGGCGTCGGCCGGCTTCATATCGTTGTAGGAAACAGGATGGATGTAAATGGACTGTAATCTATGAGATGATACCCATGGAACTCAGGAGAGTTGGTATTATGGCCAGATAATGGAATGCATTACTATGGCATCAAAACTAACCTTACACATACACACACACATTAGCTGACACACCTATATCGTTCACAGCATGAATGGTGTGGTCAAATGGCTCCAGTGGTCAAGGGAACAGTCCACTCTTCCTTAGGACCCGAGCTTGGTTCACAGAAACTACACAGCAGCTGACAGCCATCTGTATCTGCAATTCCAGTTTCTCTGAAGGCTTCTTATGTCCTTCACATGTGTCACACATGAGCGTGATACACAGAAATAAGATGGAAGCATTGCCACAATCATGGGATAGCTGCCAAGGAGGGCTGTTAACAGGGCGTACTTACAGCCCAAAAGAGAAAAGTGCCTTGCACCGAAGCTCTATGTAGATGCTGGGACCAAAGCCCAAGTCCTCAGTTCTGCTGGAGGAGCCAGTATTAACCAGTCACCTACCATTTTTTTCCAGCCACAGACCCTGCCCTCTGGAAGCACAGAATAAAACGTACTCATTATGGAACCATGTTGATGGGACACTGCCAAATAAGACTTTACTTCAATTAAATTTTGATGGGCTATACCTGCAGGTACCTATACGTTTGTCTGGAACCACATGTTTCTACACATTCCTGCACTAATGAAATCGATAATAGTTGTTAAGATATCCCCAATACTGAGAATGCAGGCATAACAACAACGATTATGTTAGACATAATAATCCAATTAAAAGATACTATCCATATGGAGATCAAAGGGAAATACCTTACTCATAAAGTTAGTAATCATATCACACGTCCTTTCCAAAAACTAATCTGAAATTCTAATCGCATTAGGCTTCCAACTGAGCAACAGCAGCAGTACAGAAGGAACAGCAGTCGCCTAAACAGCCAATGAGAAGAACCGACTGCCTTGGAAAGTGACAAGTCTCCTTGTGTATCAGGAGGTGCCTGCAGGTGCATTTTGCACGTTCGGGAGCTGGTTGTTGGGAAGGGAGAAACGAGTCTGGTGGGAGCTCATATATACTTTCATGATTTGTGAATCTTTGGGGAAGTGAAGATGGAATGTGACACGGCACCCCCACGTTTCTCAGGATCCAAGAAGCTGAACCCGTTTACGTTTCACTTATGCAACCAAAGCTCCAGACCATATTTTTGATGTTCCCAACTCAACACCACAATACATGATCAAAGGAATAAATCTTGAGTGGAAATATGTACTTGTAAAGTACATAGCATTAATAAGAGATAACATAACTAACACTTTAAGGTGTATTTGTCCTATCTAAAGAGCTATATGAGATCTCAGTTCATTGGCGTCTTACTGTAATAGAGCTTTCAATGGAGTAAACTTTCAGAATTCACATTCCTATCATGAGACCAACCTGTCATCCTCAACGTGAAATTCCCTGTAATGTCAGAGAAAGGACTTGCACCCCAATAAAGGCATATCATTTACCTAGGAGTATAATAATAGAGGCCATGACAGAGAGGAGACACCTGGGAGCACTGATTGTTTCTTCTTCTTCATGTTATAGACACATGGACACATGATTCACAGCAACAAAATATTAAATGTATTTTAGATTTTAAATATGATTGGGCGGGATCAATGACTTTGGGGGAAAACTTTGAAGTAATTGACTCCGGAATTTCCAGCCAAAACATTGAGTCATTACAGGATATATTGGCCTCGGTACATTCTTATCAATGAAGACACAGAAATTTAATCTGAAAACGATTTGCAGCTGGGCATGTGTGGCCCAGGAATCTACTCCCCGCACCCAGGAATCAAAAATATGTGAATATCTATGGTGTTAGGGAGGCCTGATGAAAAGAAAATTGGGGGAAAGGCTCACCATATAGAGTGGGGAGATAAAAAAAAGGAAAACAGACAATAAAAACAGACACAACTTGGAAATTTACAATTCTTCTGGCCTGTCAGGACACAATTCATTTTCAAAATTCCATAATGTGTATTAAGGTGATGCCTAGACATCATAGACATTTGGACTGTAAACTGAGAGCCCTCATGACCCTTTCCTTATCAAGTTGGTTCTGGGAACTGTTTCTAACAGAATCAAGAAACAAACTTTAAGTTAAGCACAGATCAACATTCAAAAATACTCAGACTTTTAAAACAAAACCTACCTGGCATTGGAGGAAACGGTGGTCCCACAAAGTCCCCTGGTGGGACATACCATCCAGAACCTCCACAGACGTTTCCTTGAGGAGGAGGTGGTGGGATCTGGCCTCTTGGATCAACTATAAAGGCAGGGCCCTCAGGTCCTCTAAGCTCAGAACCAAGTGGAGGAGTCAATTCATGTCCAGCTGCATCATGTGCATCATGGCCAGAGGTGGGCAAACGTGTCTCCTGGAACAGAGTGACAATATGCTGTCAGTGAGGTAGTTTGCTTCACTATTCCTTTACCGGGATTGTCAGGCACAGAAGAAAGCATTCCATGACATTCCAGCAAGCCATGTAACAGCCCCAGTTTGCCACATGTGTACAGGTGCCGCCTACTCGCTATGCTAACTAGGGTTACTAGTTCAGCACAAATCGTTAAACATGGCAGTGACACTCTCCCTAGCTCACCCTCAAACAAACACACAGTTCATGCTGATCTAGATAGACAGACAGTTTACGAAACAGACATGCACCAGGAGGTAGTTAGAGACAATGGCCTTGAATACATGAACTCCCATTCACATATTGGTATAGTTCTGTCAGTATGTGGCCACATGGTCAATACAGTGGGATCGAAGACTGGAAGCATCTCTAATGGAAAAACCTATCTGGAATCGAAAAATAACGACGGTTTTTATCAGACACAGACAAATAGGAAAACTCTTGAGTTGAGCATATGTCCACAATGAACAAAATCAAGGCTGTGTGTTAAAAGTAAAATAGATACATATTAAGATTCCAGTAAGATTTGCAGGACAGAAGTATGAAAAAGAGCATTACAATTGAACAAATGTTGAATGTCTTCTAAAAGTGTTAAAAGTTGAGGTGGGAGATATCAGTGTTTTTTTTTTATCATTGTTTTTCTCTTGTTTTTGTTAGCATTTTTTTTTTTCATTTCACAGAAAGGGCATTTTTGACTCCATGTATGTCTGCATACTATTTTCACTCACTGTTCTTGAAGGGCAGAATAGGACATCAGATCCCTTGAAATGGAGTTAAGATGGGTGGTGAGCCACCACAGAGTTTCTGGGAATCAAAACCAGGTCCTTCAAAAGAGCAGCGAATGCTTTTAATAGTGTATGCCTTTTCAGTCCTACCAGGTTTTCAAGGCACATTCTGTCCATATAGCCCACGCAGGCTTTGAAAATGCCATGCTCCTGCCTGAATCTGCAAAATGCTGGGAACACGTGGGCCATCAATCCCTGGCCCGTGATCTGTATGATTTCACAGAAGGTTACAGGTCAACAATGAGTGGTGATGCTAGGTCTAAGTATACTTAATAAATATCACAACGCACAAGAGCTCAAGTCTTGTTCTAATGAAACCTAGAAACTCCTTGTGGATCCACGGGTAGATGTCAATTTCCACAACTTACCACGGGGTCGTGTTTGGTGGCACTCTTCCCGGACTCCAATGTTGAGTACACTGGCTCACCTAGAAGTTAAACCAGGAAAATTCATGAGTTCTCCCTTTATTTTCAGGAGGTTTCCCAATCCAAATACCACTGACATGTCCCATTCCCCTTGTCGGGATAGAATACAGGGCGACAGGAATACAATAGCAATGCTCATCACGGTGACAAAAGCAGCCTCAGACTTGGGAGAATTTCCATAGAACACATATGGTTTTGAAGTGTGCTGGTGACATGTACAGCTGGCTCTTAGGCAATCTTGCTTACTTATTAGCCTTAAAGAACAACTAGAGATTCAGCATTCACATCCTGTCTGCATGGTATGCCAACCTTTCCTTCAGGACTGGACGGGCACTGTTATGGTCGAGAACCCTTACAAGTGACTCAACAAACATATAATGAAAAGTTCAATTTCTTAATATTATGTTTTGTTTATGTCCATTGCATTTATAACTACAACAGAAACACACCTTTCCTGATTCAGTGTATAATGAGTGACAGTAGCAGGCAACCTGACAGGTTAAATCTACTAAATATAAATGATGGAATGAGATAATTTATTAAGAACAAGAAAACAAATTATTTTACAGGTAGTCGTTTAAATATCCACTGGCGTCGGCCGGCTTCATATCGTTGTAGGAAACAGGATGGATGTAAATGGACTGTAATCTATGAGATGATACCCATGGAACTCAGGAGAGTTGGTATTATGGCCAGATAATGGAATGCATTACTATGGCATCAAAACTAACCTTACACATACACACACACATTAGCTGACACACCTATATCGTTCACAGCATGAATGGTGTGGTCAAATGGCTCCAGTGGTCAAGGGAACAGTCCACTCTTCCTTAGGACCCGAGCTTGGTTCACAGAAACTACACAGCAGCTGACAGCCATCTGTATCTGCAATTCCAGTTTCTCTGAAGGCTTCTTATGTCCTTCACATGTGTCACACATGAGCGTGATACACAGAAATAAGATGGAAGCATTGCCACAATCATGGGATAGCTGCCAAGGAGGGCTGTTAACAGGGCGTACTTACAGCCCAAAAGAGAAAAGTGCCTTGCACCGAAGCTCTATGTAGATGCTGGGACCAAAGCCCAAGTCCTCAGTTCTGCTGGAGGAGCCAGTATTAACCAGTCACCTACCATTTTTTTCCAGCCACAGACCCTGCCCTCTGGAAGCACAGAATAAAACGTACTCATTATGGAACCATGTTGATGGGACACTGCCAAATAAGACTTTACTTCAATTAAATTTTGATGGGCTATACCTGCAGGTACCTATACGTTTGTCTGGAACCACATGTTTCTACACATTCCTGCACTAATGAAATCGATAATAGTTGTTAAGATATCCCCAATACTGAGAATGCAGGCATAACAACAACGATTATGTTAGACATAATAATCCAATTAAAAGATACTATCCATATGGAGATCAAAGGGAAATACCTTACTCATAAAGTTAGTAATCATATCACACGTCCTTTCCAAAAACTAATCTGAAATTCTAATCGCATTAGGCTTCCAACTGAGCAACAGCAGCAGTACAGAAGGAACAGCAGTCGCCTAAACAGCCAATGAGAAGAACCGACTGCCTTGGAAAGTGACAAGTCTCCTTGTGTATCAGGAGGTGCCTGCAGGTGCATTTTGCACGTTCGGGAGCTGGTTGTTGGGAAGGGAGAAACGAGTCTGGTGGGAGCTCATATATACTTTCATGATTTGTGAATCTTTGGGGAAGTGAAGATGGAATGTGACACGGCACCCCCACGTTTCTCAGGATCCAAGAAGCTGAACCCGTTTACGTTTCACTTATGCAACCAAAGCTCCAGACCATATTTTTGATGTTCCCAACTCAACACCACAATACATGATCAAAGGAATAAATCTTGAGTGGAAATATGTACTTGTAAAGTACATAGCATTAATAAGAGATAACATAACTAACACTTTAAGGTGTATTTGTCCTATCTAAAGAGCTATATGAGATCTCAGTTCATTGGCGTCTTACTGTAATAGAGCTTTCAATGGAGTAAACTTTCAGAATTCACATTCCTATCATGAGACCAACCTGTCATCCTCAACGTGAAATTCCCTGTAATGTCAGAGAAAGGACTTGCACCCCAATAAAGGCATATCATTTACCTAGGAGTATAATAATAGAGGCCATGACAGAGAGGAGACACCTGGGAGCACTGATTGTTTCTTCTTCTTCATGTTATAGACACATGGACACATGATTCACAGCAACAAAATATTAAATGTATTTTAGATTTTAAATATGATTGGGCGGGATCAATGACTTTGGGGGAAAACTTTGAAGTAATTGACTCCGGAATTTCCAGCCAAAACATTGAGTCATTACAGGATATATTGGCCTCGGTACATTCTTATCAATGAAGACACAGAAATTTAATCTGAAAACGATTTGCAGCTGGGCATGTGTGGCCCAGGAATCTACTCCCCGCACCCAGGAATCAAAAATATGTGAATATCTATGGTGTTAGGGAGGCCTGATGAAAAGAAAATTGGGGGAAAGGCTCACCATATAGAGTGGGGAGATAAAAAAAAGGAAAACAGACAATAAAAACAGACACAACTTGGAAATTTACAATTCTTCTGGCCTGTCAGGACACAATTCATTTTCAAAATTCCATAATGTGTATTAAGGTGATGCCTAGACATCATAGACATTTGGACTGTAAACTGAGAGCCCTCATGACCCTTTCCTTATCAAGTTGGTTCTGGGAACTGTTTCTAACAGAATCAAGAAACAAACTTTAAGTTAAGCACAGATCAACATTCAAAAATACTCAGACTTTTAAAACAAAACCTACCTGGCATTGGAGGAAACGGTGGTCCCACAAAGTCCCCTGGTGGGACATACCATCCAGAACCTCCACAGACGTTTCCTTGAGGAGGAGGTGGTGGGATCTGGCCTCTTGGATCAACTATAAAGGCAGGGCCCTCAGGTCCTCTAAGCTCAGAACCAAGTGGAGGAGTCAATTCATGTCCAGCTGCATCATGTGCATCATGGCCAGAGGTGGGCAAACGTGTCTCCTGGAACAGAGTGACAATATGCTGTCAGTGAGGTAGTTTGCTTCACTATTCCTTTACCGGGATTGTCAGGCACAGAAGAAAGCATTCCATGACATTCCAGCAAGCCATGTAACAGCCCCAGTTTGCCACATGTGTACAGGTGCCGCCTACTCGCTATGCTAACTAGGGTTACTAGTTCAGCACAAATCGTTAAACATGGCAGTGACACTCTCCCTAGCTCACCCTCAAACAAACACACAGTTCATGCTGATCTAGATAGACAGACAGTTTACGAAACAGACATGCACCAGGAGGTAGTTAGAGACAATGGCCTTGAATACATGAACTCCCATTCACATATTGGTATAGTTCTGTCAGTATGTGGCCACATGGTCAATACAGTGGGATCGAAGACTGGAAGCATCTCTAATGGAAAAACCTATATGGAATCGAAAAATAACGACGGTTTTTTATCAGACACAGACAAATAGGAAAACTCTTGAGTTGAGCATATGTCCACAATGAACAAAATCAAGGCTGTGTGTTAAAAGTAAAATAGATACATATTAAGATTCCAGTAAGATTTGCAGGACAGAAGTATGAAAAAGAGCATTACAATTGAACAAATGTTGAATGTCTTCTAAAAGTGTTAAAAGTTGAGGTGGGAGATATCAGTGTTTTTTTTTTTATCATTGTTTTTCTCTTGTTTTTGTTAGCATTTTTTTTTTTCATTTCACAGAAAGGGCATTTTTGACTCCATGTATGTCTGCATACTATTTTCACTCACTGTTCTTGAAGGGCAGAATAGGACATCAGATCCCTTGAAATGGAGTTAAGATGGGTGGTGAGCCACCACAGAGTTTCTGGGAATCAAAACCAGGTCCTTCAAAAGAGCAGCGAATGCTTTTAATAGTGTATGCCTTTTCAGTCCTACCAGGTTTTCAAGGCACATTCTGTCCATATAGCCCACGCAGGCTTTGAAAATGCCATGCTCCTGCCTGAATCTGCAAAATGCTGGGAACACGTGGGCCATCAATCCCTGGCCCGTGATCTGTATGATTTCACAGAAGGTTACAGGTCAACAATGAGTGGTGATGCTAGGTCTAAGTATACTTAATAAATATCACAACGCACAAGAGCTCAAGTCTTGTTCTAATGAAACCTAGAAACTCCTTGTGGATCCACGGGTAGATGTCAATTTCCACAACTTACCACGGGGTCGTGTTTGGTGGCACTCTTCCCGGACTCCAATGTTGAGTACACTGGCTCACCTAGAAGTTAAACCAGGAAAATTCATGAGTTCTCCCTTTATTTTCAGGAGGTTTCCCAATCCAAATACCACTGACATGTCCCATTCCCCTTGTCGGGATAGAATACAGGGCGACAGGAATACAATAGCAATGCTCATCACGGTGACAAAAGCAGCCTCAGACTTGGGAGAATTTCCATAGAACACATATGGTTTTGAAGTGTGCTGGTGACATGTACAGCTGGCTCTTAGGCAATCTTGCTTACTTATTAGCCTTAAAGAACAACTAGAGATTCAGCATTCACATCCTGTCTGCATGGTATGCCAACCTTTCCTTCAGGACTGGACGGGCACTGTTATGGTCGAGAACCCTTACAAGTGACTCAACAAACATATAATGAAAAGTTCAATTTCTTAATATTATGTTTTGTTTATGTCCATTGCATTTATAACTACAACAGAAACACACCTTTCCTGATTCAGTGTATAATGAGTGACAGTAGCAGGCAACCTGACAGGTTAAATCTACTAAATATAAATGATGGAATGAGATAATTTATTAAGAACAAGAAAACAAATTATTTTACAGGTAGTCGTTTAAATATCCACTGGCGTCGGCCGGCTTCATATCGTTGTAGGAAACAGGATGGATGTAAATGGACTGTAATCTATGAGATGATACCCATGGAACTCAGGAGAGTTGGTATTATGGCCAGATAATGGAATGCATTACTATGGCATCAAAACTAACCTTACACATACACACACACATTAGCTGACACACCTATATCGTTCACAGCATGAATGGTGTGGTCAAATGGCTCCAGTGGTCAAGGGAACAGTCCACTCTTCCTTAGGACCCGAGCTTGGTTCACAGAAACTACACAGCAGCTGACAGCCATCTGTATCTGCAATTCCAGTTTCTCTGAAGGCTTCTTATGTCCTTCACATGTGTCACACATGAGCGTGATACACAGAAATAAGATGGAAGCATTGCCACAATCATGGGATAGCTGCCAAGGAGGGCTGTTAACAGGGCGTACTTACAGCCCAAAAGAGAAAAGTGCCTTGCACCGAAGCTCTATGTAGATGCTGGGACCAAAGCCCAAGTCCTCAGTTCTGCTGGAGGAGCCAGTATTAACCAGTCACCTACCATTTTTTTCCAGCCACAGACCCTGCCCTCTGGAAGCACAGAATAAAACGTACTCATTATGGAACCATGTTGATGGGACACTGCCAAATAAGACTTTACTTCAATTAAATTTTGATGGGCTATACCTGCAGGTACCTATACGTTTGTCTGGAACCACATGTTTCTACACATTCCTGCACTAATGAAATCGATAATAGTTGTTAAGATATCCCCAATACTGAGAATGCAGGCATAACAACAACGATTATGTTAGACATAATAATCCAATTAAAAGATACTATCCATATGGAGATCAAAGGGAAATACCTTACTCATAAAGTTAGTAATCATATCACACGTCCTTTCCAAAAACTAATCTGAAATTCTAATCGCATTAGGCTTCCAACTGAGCAACAGCAGCAGTACAGAAGGAACAGCAGTCGCCTAAACAGCCAATGAGAAGAACCGACTGCCTTGGAAAGTGACAAGTCTCCTTGTGTATCAGGAGGTGCCTGCAGGTGCATTTTGCACGTTCGGGAGCTGGTTGTTGGGAAGGGAGAAACGAGTCTGGTGGGAGCTCATATATACTTTCATGATTTGTGAATCTTTGGGGAAGTGAAGATGGAATGTGACACGGCACCCCCACGTTTCTCAGGATCCAAGAAGCTGAACCCGTTTACGTTTCACTTATGCAACCAAAGCTCCAGACCATATTTTTGATGTTCCCAACTCAACACCACAATACATGATCAAAGGAATAAATCTTGAGTGGAAATATGTACTTGTAAAGTACATAGCATTAATAAGAGATAACATAACTAACACTTTAAGGTGTATTTGTCCTATCTAAAGAGCTATATGAGATCTCAGTTCATTGGCGTCTTACTGTAATAGAGCTTTCAATGGAGTAAACTTTCAGAATTCACATTCCTATCATGAGACCAACCTGTCATCCTCAACGTGAAATTCCCTGTAATGTCAGAGAAAGGACTTGCACCCCAATAAAGGCATATCATTTACCTAGGAGTATAATAATAGAGGCCATGACAGAGAGGAGACACCTGGGAGCACTGATTGTTTCTTCTTCTTCATGTTATAGACACATGGACACATGATTCACAGCAACAAAATATTAAATGTATTTTAGATTTTAAATATGATTGGGCGGGATCAATGACTTTGGGGGAAAACTTTGAAGTAATTGACTCCGGAATTTCCAGCCAAAACATTGAGTCATTACAGGATATATTGGCCTCGGTACATTCTTATCAATGAAGACACAGAAATTTAATCTGAAAACGATTTGCAGCTGGGCATGTGTGGCCCAGGAATCTACTCCCCGCACCCAGGAATCAAAAATATGTGAATATCTATGGTGTTAGGGAGGCCTGATGAAAAGAAAATTGGGGGAAAGGCTCACCATATAGAGTGGGGAGATAAAAAAAAGGAAAACAGACAATAAAAACAGACACAACTTGGAAATTTACAATTCTTCTGGCCTGTCAGGACACAATTCATTTTCAAAATTCCATAATGTGTATTAAGGTGATGCCTAGACATCATAGACATTTGGACTGTAAACTGAGAGCCCTCATGACCCTTTCCTTATCAAGTTGGTTCTGGGAACTGTTTCTAACAGAATCAAGAAACAAACTTTAAGTTAAGCACAGATCAACATTCAAAAATACTCAGACTTTTAAAACAAAACCTACCTGGCATTGGAGGAAACGGTGGTCCCACAAAGTCCCCTGGTGGGACATACCATCCAGAACCTCCACAGACGTTTCCTTGAGGAGGAGGTGGTGGGATCTGGCCTCTTGGATCAACTATAAAGGCAGGGCCCTCAGGTCCTCTAAGCTCAGAACCAAGTGGAGGAGTCAATTCATGTCCAGCTGCATCATGTGCATCATGGCCAGAGGTGGGCAAACGTGTCTCCTGGAACAGAGTGACAATATGCTGTCAGTGAGGTAGTTTGCTTCACTATTCCTTTACCGGGATTGTCAGGCACAGAAGAAAGCATTCCATGACATTCCAGCAAGCCATGTAACAGCCCCAGTTTGCCACATGTGTACAGGTGCCGCCTACTCGCTATGCTAACTAGGGTTACTAGTTCAGCACAAATCGTTAAACATGGCAGTGACACTCTCCCTAGCTCACCCTCAAACAAACACACAGTTCATGCTGATCTAGATAGACAGACAGTTTACGAAACAGACATGCACCAGGAGGTAGTTAGAGACAATGGCCTTGAATACATGAACTCCCATTCACATATTGGTATAGTTCTGTCAGTATGTGGCCACATGGTCAATACAGTGGGATCGAAGACTGGAAGCATCTCTAATGGAAAAACCTATCTGGAATCGAAAAATAACGACGGTTTTTATCAGACACAGACAAATAGGAAAACTCTTGAGTTGAGCATATGTCCACAATGAACAAAATCAAGGCTGTGTGTTAAAAGTAAAATAGATACATATTAAGATTCCAGTAAGATTTGCAGGACAGAAGTATGAAAAAGAGCATTACAATTGAACAAATGTTGAATGTCTTCTAAAAGTGTTAAAAGTTGAGGTGGGAGATATCAGTGTTTTTTTTTTTATCATTGTTTTTCTCTTGTTTTTGTTAGCATTTTTTTTTTTCATTTCACAGAAAGGGCATTTTTGACTCCATGTATGTCTGCATACTATTTTCACTCACTGTTCTTGAAGGGCAGAATAGGACATCAGATCCCTTGAAATGGAGTTAAGATGGGTGGTGAGCCACCACAGAGTTTCTGGGAATCAAAACCAGGTCCTTCAAAAGAGCAGCGAATGCTTTTAATAGTGTATGCCTTTTCAGTCCTACCAGGTTTTCAAGGCACATTCTGTCCATATAGCCCACGCAGGCTTTGAAAATGCCATGCTCCTGCCTGAATCTGCAAAATGCTGGGAACACGTGGGCCATCAATCCCTGGCCCGTGATCTGTATGATTTCACAGAAGGTTACAGGTCAACAATGAGTGGTGATGCTAGGTCTAAGTATACTTAATAAATATCACAACGCACAAGAGCTCAAGTCTTGTTCTAATGAAACCTAGAAACTCCTTGTGGATCCACGGGTAGATGTCAATTTCCACAACTTACCACGGGGTCGTGTTTGGTGGCACTCTTCCCGGACTCCAATGTTGAGTACACTGGCTCACCTAGAAGTTAAACCAGGAAAATTCATGAGTTCTCCCTTTATTTTCAGGAGGTTTCCCAATCCAAATACCACTGACATGTCCCATTCCCCTTGTCGGGATAGAATACAGGGCGACAGGAATACAATAGCAATGCTCATCACGGTGACAAAAGCAGCCTCAGACTTGGGAGAATTTCCATAGAACACATATGGTTTTGAAGTGTGCTGGTGACATGTACAGCTGGCTCTTAGGCAATCTTGCTTACTTATTAGCCTTAAAGAACAACTAGAGATTCAGCATTCACATCCTGTCTGCATGGTATGCCAACCTTTCCTTCAGGACTGGACGGGCACTGTTATGGTCGAGAACCCTTACAAGTGACTCAACAAACATATAATGAAAAGTTCAATTTCTTAATATTATGTTTTGTTTATGTCCATTGCATTTATAACTACAACAGAAACACACCTTTCCTGATTCAGTGTATAATGAGTGACAGTAGCAGGCAACCTGACAGGTTAAATCTACTAAATATAAATGATGGAATGAGATAATTTATTAAGAACAAGAAAACAAATTATTTTACAGGTAGTCGTTTAAATATCCACTGGCGTCGGCCGGCTTCATATCGTTGTAGGAAACAGGATGGATGTAAATGGACTGTAATCTATGAGATGATACCCATGGAACTCAGGAGAGTTGGTATTATGGCCAGATAATGGAATGCATTACTATGGCATCAAAACTAACCTTACACATACACACACACATTAGCTGACACACCTATATCGTTCACAGCATGAATGGTGTGGTCAAATGGCTCCAGTGGTCAAGGGAACAGTCCACTCTTCCTTAGGACCCGAGCTTGGTTCACAGAAACTACACAGCAGCTGACAGCCATCTGTATCTGCAATTCCAGTTTCTCTGAAGGCTTCTTATGTCCTTCACATGTGTCACACATGAGCGTGATACACAGAAATAAGATGGAAGCATTGCCACAATCATGGGATAGCTGCCAAGGAGGGCTGTTAACAGGGCGTACTTACAGCCCAAAAGAGAAAAGTGCCTTGCACCGAAGCTCTATGTAGATGCTGGGACCAAAGCCCAAGTCCTCAGTTCTGCTGGAGGAGCCAGTATTAACCAGTCACCTACCATTTTTTTCCAGCCACAGACCCTGCCCTCTGGAAGCACAGAATAAAACGTACTCATTATGGAACCATGTTGATGGGACACTGCCAAATAAGACTTTACTTCAATTAAATTTTGATGGGCTATACCTGCAGGTACCTATACGTTTGTCTGGAACCACATGTTTCTACACATTCCTGCACTAATGAAATCGATAATAGTTGTTAAGATATCCCCAATACTGAGAATGCAGGCATAACAACAACGATTATGTTAGACATAATAATCCAATTAAAAGATACTATCCATATGGAGATCAAAGGGAAATACCTTACTCATAAAGTTAGTAATCATATCACACGTCCTTTCCAAAAACTAATCTGAAATTCTAATCGCATTAGGCTTCCAACTGAGCAACAGCAGCAGTACAGAAGGAACAGCAGTCGCCTAAACAGCCAATGAGAAGAACCGACTGCCTTGGAAAGTGACAAGTCTCCTTGTGTATCAGGAGGTGCCTGCAGGTGCATTTTGCACGTTCGGGAGCTGGTTGTTGGGAAGGGAGAAACGAGTCTGGTGGGAGCTCATATATACTTTCATGATTTGTGAATCTTTGGGGAAGTGAAGATGGAATGTGACACGGCACCCCCACGTTTCTCAGGATCCAAGAAGCTGAACCCGTTTACGTTTCACTTATGCAACCAAAGCTCCAGACCATATTTTTGATGTTCCCAACTCAACACCACAATACATGATCAAAGGAATAAATCTTGAGTGGAAATATGTACTTGTAAAGTACATAGCATTAATAAGAGATAACATAACTAACACTTTAAGGTGTATTTGTCCTATCTAAAGAGCTATATGAGATCTCAGTTCATTGGCGTCTTACTGTAATAGAGCTTTCAATGGAGTAAACTTTCAGAATTCACATTCCTATCATGAGACCAACCTGTCATCCTCAACGTGAAATTCCCTGTAATGTCAGAGAAAGGACTTGCACCCCAATAAAGGCATATCATTTACCTAGGAGTATAATAATAGAGGCCATGACAGAGAGGAGACACCTGGGAGCACTGATTGTTTCTTCTTCTTCATGTTATAGACACATGGACACATGATTCACAGCAACAAAATATTAAATGTATTTTAGATTTTAAATATGATTGGGCGGGATCAATGACTTTGGGGGAAAACTTTGAAGTAATTGACTCCGGAATTTCCAGCCAAAACATTGAGTCATTACAGGATATATTGGCCTCGGTACATTCTTATCAATGAAGACACAGAAATTTAATCTGAAAACGATTTGCAGCTGGGCATGTGTGGCCCAGGAATCTACTCCCCGCACCCAGGAATCAAAAATATGTGAATATCTATGGTGTTAGGGAGGCCTGATGAAAAGAAAATTGGGGGAAAGGCTCACCATATAGAGTGGGGAGATAAAAAAAGGAAAACAGACAATAAAAACAGACACAACTTGGAAATTTACAATTCTTCTGGCCTGTCAGGACACAATTCATTTTCAAAATTCCATAATGTGTATTAAGGTGATGCCTAGACATCATAGACATTTGGACTGTAAACTGAGAGCCCTCATGACCCTTTCCTTATCAAGTTGGTTCTGGGAACTGTTTCTAACAGAATCAAGAAACAAACTTTAAGTTAAGCACAGATCAACATTCAAAAATACTCAGACTTTTAAAACAAAACCTACCTGGCATTGGAGGAAACGGTGGTCCCACAAAGTCCCCTGGTGGGACATACCATCCAGAACCTCCACAGACGTTTCCTTGAGGAGGAGGTGGTGGGATCTGGCCTCTTGGATCAACTATAAAGGCAGGGCCCTCAGGTCCTCTAAGCTCAGAACCAAGTGGAGGAGTCAATTCATGTCCAGCTGCATCATGTGCATCATGGCCAGAGGTGGGCAAACGTGTCTCCTGGAACAGAGTGACAATATGCTGTCAGTGAGGTAGTTTGCTTCACTATTCCTTTACCGGGATTGTCAGGCACAGAAGAAAGCATTCCATGACATTCCAGCAAGCCATGTAACAGCCCCAGTTTGCCACATGTGTACAGGTGCCGCCTACTCGCTATGCTAACTAGGGTTACTAGTTCAGCACAAATCGTTAAACATGGCAGTGACACTCTCCCTAGCTCACCCTCAAACAAACACACAGTTCATGCTGATCTAGATAGACAGACAGTTTACGAAACAGACATGCACCAGGAGGTAGTTAGAGACAATGGCCTTGAATACATGAACTCCCATTCACATATTGGTATAGTTCTGTCAGTATGTGGCCACATGGTCAATACAGTGGGATCGAAGACTGGAAGCATCTCTAATGGAAAAACCTATCTGGAATCGAAAAATAACGACGGTTTTTATCAGACACAGACAAATAGGAAAACTCTTGAGTTGAGCATATGTCCACAATGAACAAAATCAAGGCTGTGTGTTAAAAGTAAAATAGATACATATTAAGATTCCAGTAAGATTTGCAGGACAGAAGTATGAAAAAGAGCATTACAATTGAACAAATGTTGAATGTCTTCTAAAAGTGTTAAAAGTTGAGGTGGGAGATATCAGTGTTTTTTTTTTTATCATTGTTTTTCTCTTGTTTTTGTTAGCATTTTTTTTTTTCATTTCACAGAAAGGGCATTTTTGACTCCATGTATGTCTGCATACTATTTTCACTCACTGTTCTTGAAGGGCAGAATAGGACATCAGATCCCTTGAAATGGAGTTAAGATGGGTGGTGAGCCACCACAGAGTTTCTGGGAATCAAAACCAGGTCCTTCAAAAGAGCAGCGAATGCTTTTAATAGTGTATGCCTTTTCAGTCCTACCAGGTTTTCAAGGCACATTCTGTCCATATAGCCCACGCAGGCTTTGAAAATGCCATGCTCCTGCCTGAATCTGCAAAATGCTGGGAACACGTGGGCCATCAATCCCTGGCCCGTGATCTGTATGATTTCACAGAAGGTTACAGGTCAACAATGAGTGGTGATGCTAGGTCTAAGTATACTTAATAAATATCACAACGCACAAGAGCTCAAGTCTTGTTCTAATGAAACCTAGAAACTCCTTGTGGATCCACGGGTAGATGTCAATTTCCACAACTTACCACGGGGTCGTGTTTGGTGGCACTCTTCCCGGACTCCAATGTTGAGTACACTGGCTCACCTAGAAGTTAAACCAGGAAAATTCATGAGTTCTCCCTTTATTTTCAGGAGGTTTCCCAATCCAAATACCACTGACATGTCCCATTCCCCTTGTCGGGATAGAATACAGGGCGACAGGAATACAATAGCAATGCTCATCACGGTGACAAAAGCAGCCTCAGACTTGGGAGAATTTCCATAGAACACATATGGTTTTGAAGTGTGCTGGTGACATGTACAGCTGGCTCTTAGGCAATCTTGCTTACTTATTAGCCTTAAAGAACAACTAGAGATTCAGCATTCACATCCTGTCTGCATGGTATGCCAACCTTTCCTTCAGGACTGGACGGGCACTGTTATGGTCGAGAACCCTTACAAGTGACTCAACAAACATATAATGAAAAGTTCAATTTCTTAATATTATGTTTTGTTTATGTCCATTGCATTTATAACTACAACAGAAACACACCTTTCCTGATTCAGTGTATAATGAGTGACAGTAGCAGGCAACCTGACAGGTTAAATCTACTAAATATAAATGATGGAATGAGATAATTTATTAAGAACAAGAAAACAAATTATTTTACAGGTAGTCGTTTAAATATCCACTGGCGTCGGCCGGCTTCATATCGTTGTAGGAAACAGGATGGATGTAAATGGACTGTAATCTATGAGATGATACCCATGGAACTCAGGAGAGTTGGTATTATGGCCAGATAATGGAATGCATTACTATGGCATCAAAACTAACCTTACACATACACACACACATTAGCTGACACACCTATATCGTTCACAGCATGAATGGTGTGGTCAAATGGCTCCAGTGGTCAAGGGAACAGTCCACTCTTCCTTAGGACCCGAGCTTGGTTCACAGAAACTACACAGCAGCTGACAGCCATCTGTATCTGCAATTCCAGTTTCTCTGAAGGCTTCTTATGTCCTTCACATGTGTCACACATGAGCGTGATACACAGAAATAAGATGGAAGCATTGCCACAATCATGGGATAGCTGCCAAGGAGGGCTGTTAACAGGGCGTACTTACAGCCCAAAAGAGAAAAGTGCCTTGCACCGAAGCTCTATGTAGATGCTGGGACCAAAGCCCAAGTCCTCAGTTCTGCTGGAGGAGCCAGTATTAACCAGTCACCTACCATTTTTTTCCAGCCACAGACCCTGCCCTCTGGAAGCACAGAATAAAACGTACTCATTATGGAACCATGTTGATGGGACACTGCCAAATAAGACTTTACTTCAATTAAATTTTGATGGGCTATACCTGCAGGTACCTATACGTTTGTCTGGAACCACATGTTTCTACACATTCCTGCACTAATGAAATCGATAATAGTTGTTAAGATATCCCCAATACTGAGAATGCAGGCATAACAACAACGATTATGTTAGACATAATAATCCAATTAAAAGATACTATCCATATGGAGATCAAAGGGAAATACCTTACTCATAAAGTTAGTAATCATATCACACGTCCTTTCCAAAAACTAATCTGAAATTCTAATCGCATTAGGCTTCCAACTGAGCAACAGCAGCAGTACAGAAGGAACAGCAGTCGCCTAAACAGCCAATGAGAAGAACCGACTGCCTTGGAAAGTGACAAGTCTCCTTGTGTATCAGGAGGTGCCTGCAGGTGCATTTTGCACGTTCGGGAGCTGGTTGTTGGGAAGGGAGAAACGAGTCTGGTGGGAGCTCATATATACTTTCATGATTTGTGAATCTTTGGGGAAGTGAAGATGGAATGTGACACGGCACCCCCACGTTTCTCAGGATCCAAGAAGCTGAACCCGTTTACGTTTCACTTATGCAACCAAAGCTCCAGACCATATTTTTGATGTTCCCAACTCAACACCACAATACATGATCAAAGGAATAAATCTTGAGTGGAAATATGTACTTGTAAAGTACATAGCATTAATAAGAGATAACATAACTAACACTTTAAGGTGTATTTGTCCTATCTAAAGAGCTATATGAGATCTCAGTTCATTGGCGTCTTACTGTAATAGAGCTTTCAATGGAGTAAACTTTCAGAATTCACATTCCTATCATGAGACCAACCTGTCATCCTCAACGTGAAATTCCCTGTAATGTCAGAGAAAGGACTTGCACCCCAATAAAGGCATATCATTTACCTAGGAGTATAATAATAGAGGCCATGACAGAGAGGAGACACCTGGGAGCACTGATTGTTTCTTCTTCTTCATGTTATAGACACATGGACACATGATTCACAGCAACAAAATATTAAATGTATTTTAGATTTTAAATATGATTGGGCGGGATCAATGACTTTGGGGGAAAACTTTGAAGTAATTGACTCCGGAATTTCCAGCCAAAACATTGAGTCATTACAGGATATATTGGCCTCGGTACATTCTTATCAATGAAGACACAGAAATTTAATCTGAAAACGATTTGCAGCTGGGCATGTGTGGCCCAGGAATCTACTCCCCGCACCCAGGAATCAAAAATATGTGAATATCTATGGTGTTAGGGAGGCCTGATGAAAAGAAAATTGGGGGAAAGGCTCACCATATAGAGTGGGGAGATAAAAAAAGGAAAACAGACAATAAAAACAGACACAACTTGGAAATTTACAATTCTTCTGGCCTGTCAGGACACAATTCATTTTCAAAATTCCATAATGTGTATTAAGGTGATGCCTAGACATCATAGACATTTGGACTGTAAACTGAGAGCCCTCATGACCCTTTCCTTATCAAGTTGGTTCTGGGAACTGTTTCTAACAGAATCAAGAAACAAACTTTAAGTTAAGCACAGATCAACATTCAAAAATACTCAGACTTTTAAAACAAAACCTACCTGGCATTGGAGGAAACGGTGGTCCCACAAAGTCCCCTGGTGGGACATACCATCCAGAACCTCCACAGACGTTTCCTTGAGGAGGAGGTGGTGGGATCTGGCCTCTTGGATCAACTATAAAGGCAGGGCCCTCAGGTCCTCTAAGCTCAGAACCAAGTGGAGGAGTCAATTCATGTCCAGCTGCATCATGTGCATCATGGCCAGAGGTGGGCAAACGTGTCTCCTGGAACAGAGTGACAATATGCTGTCAGTGAGGTAGTTTGCTTCACTATTCCTTTACCGGGATTGTCAGGCACAGAAGAAAGCATTCCATGACATTCCAGCAAGCCATGTAACAGCCCCAGTTTGCCACATGTGTACAGGTGCCGCCTACTCGCTATCCTAACTAGGGTTACTAGTTCAGCACAAATCGTTAAACATGGCAGTGACACTCTCCCTAGCTCACCCTCAAACAAACACACAGTTCATGCTGATCTAGATAGACAGACAGTTTACGAAACAGACATGCACCAGGAGGTAGTTAGAGACAATGGCCTTGAATACATGAACTCCCATTCACATATTGGTATAGTTCTGTCAGTATGTGGCCACATGGTCAATACAGTGGGATCGAAGACTGGAAGCATCTCTAATGGAAAAACCTATCTGGAATCGAAAAATAACGACGGTTTTTATCAGACACAGACAAATAGGAAAACTCTTGAGTTGAGCATATGTCCACAATGAACAAAATCAAGGCTGTGTGTTAAAAGTAAAATAGATACATATTAAGATTCCAGTAAGATTTGCAGGACAGAAGTATGAAAAAGAGCATTACAATTGAACAAATGTTGAATGTCTTCTAAAAGTGTTAAAAGTTGAGGTGGGAGATATCAGTGTTTTTTTTTTTATCATTGTTTTTCTCTTGTTTTTGTTAGCATTTTTTTTTTTCATTTCACAGAAAGGGCATTTTTGACTCCATGTATGTCTGCATACTATTTTCACTCACTGTTCTTGAAGGGCAGAATAGGACATCAGATCCCTTGAAATGGAGTTAAGATGGGTGGTGAGCCACCACAGAGTTTCTGGGAATCAAAACCAGGTCCTTCAAAAGAGCAGCGAATGCTTTTAATAGTGTATGCCTTTTCAGTCCTACCAGGTTTTCAAGGCACATTCTGTCCATATAGCCCACGCAGGCTTTGAAAATGCCATGCTCCTGCCTGAATCTGCAAAATGCTGGGAACACGTGGGCCATCAATCCCTGGCCCGTGATCTGTATGATTTCACAGAAGGTTACAGGTCAACAATGAGTGGTGATGCTAGGTCTAAGTATACTTAATAAATATCACAACGCACAAGAGCTCAAGTCTTGTTCTAATGAAACCTAGAAACTCCTTGTGGATCCACGGGTAGATGTCAATTTCCACAACTTACCACGGGGTCGTGTTTGGTGGCACTCTTCCCGGACTCCAATGTTGAGTACACTGGCTCACCTAGAAGTTAAACCAGGAAAATTCATGAGTTCTCCCTTTATTTTCAGGAGGTTTCCCAATCCAAATACCACTGACATGTCCCATTCCCCTTGTCGGGATAGAATACAGGGCGACAGGAATACAATAGCAATGCTCATCACGGTGACAAAAGCAGCCTCAGACTTGGGAGAATTTCCATAGAACACATATGGTTTTGAAGTGTGCTGGTGACATGTACAGCTGGCTCTTAGGCAATCTTGCTTACTTATTAGCCTTAAAGAACAACTAGAGATTCAGCATTCACATCCTGTCTGCATGGTATGCCAACCTTTCCTTCAGGACTGGACGGGCACTGTTATGGTCGAGAACCCTTACAAGTGACTCAACAAACATATAATGAAAAGTTCAATTTCTTAATATTATGTTTTGTTTATGTCCATTGCATTTATAACTACAACAGAAACACACCTTTCCTGATTCAGTGTATAATGAGTGACAGTAGCAGGCAACCTGACAGGTTAAATCTACTAAATATAAATGATGGAATGAGATAATTTATTAAGAACAAGAAAACAAATTATTTTACAGGTAGTCGTTTAAATATCCACTGGCGTCGGCCGGCTTCATATCGTTGTAGGAAACAGGATGGATGTAAATGGACTGTAATCTATGAGATGATACCCATGGAACTCAGGAGAGTTGGTATTATGGCCAGATAATGGAATGCATTACTATGGCATCAAAACTAACCTTACACATACACACACACATTAGCTGACACACCTATATCGTTCACAGCATGAATGGTGTGGTCAAATGGCTCCAGTGGTCAAGGGAACAGTCCACTCTTCCTTAGGACCCGAGCTTGGTTCACAGAAACTACACAGCAGCTGACAGCCATCTGTATCTGCAATTCCAGTTTCTCTGAAGGCTTCTTATGTCCTTCACATGTGTCACACATGAGCGTGATACACAGAAATAAGATGGAAGCATTGCCACAATCATGGGATAGCTGCCAAGGAGGGCTGTTAACAGGGCGTACTTACAGCCCAAAAGAGAAAAGTGCCTTGCACCGAAGCTCTATGTAGATGCTGGGACCAAAGCCCAAGTCCTCAGTTCTGCTGGAGGAGCCAGTATTAACCAGTCACCTACCATTTTTTTCCAGCCACAGACCCTGCCCTCTGGAAGCACAGAATAAAACGTACTCATTATGGAACCATGTTGATGGGACACTGCCAAATAAGACTTTACTTCAATTAAATTTTGATGGGCTATACCTGCAGGTACCTATACGTTTGTCTGGAACCACATGTTTCTACACATTCCTGCACTAATGAAATCGATAATAGTTGTTAAGATATCCCCAATACTGAGAATGCAGGCATAACAACAACGATTATGTTAGACATAATAATCCAATTAAAAGATACTATCCATATGGAGATCAAAGGGAAATACCTTACTCATAAAGTTAGTAATCATATCACACGTCCTTTCCAAAAACTAATCTGAAATTCTAATCGCATTAGGCTTCCAACTGAGCAACAGCAGCAGTACAGAAGGAACAGCAGTCGCCTAAACAGCCAATGAGAAGAACCGACTGCCTTGGAAAGTGACAAGTCTCCTTGTGTATCAGGAGGTGCCTGCAGGTGCATTTTGCACGTTCGGGAGCTGGTTGTTGGGAAGGGAGAAACGAGTCTGGTGGGAGCTCATATATACTTTCATGATTTGTGAATCTTTGGGGAAGTGAAGATGGAATGTGACACGGCACCCCCACGTTTCTCAGGATCCAAGAAGCTGAACCCGTTTACGTTTCACTTATGCAACCAAAGCTCCAGACCATATTTTTGATGTTCCCAACTCAACACCACAATACATGATCAAAGGAATAAATCTTGAGTGGAAATATGTACTTGTAAAGTACATAGCATTAATAAGAGATAACATAACTAACACTTTAAGGTGTATTTGTCCTATCTAAAGAGCTATATGAGATCTCAGTTCATTGGCGTCTTACTGTAATAGAGCTTTCAATGGAGTAAACTTTCAGAATTCACATTCCTATCATGAGACCAACCTGTCATCCTCAACGTGAAATTCCCTGTAATGTCAGAGAAAGGACTTGCACCCCAATAAAGGCATATCATTTACCTAGGAGTATAATAATAGAGGCCATGACAGAGAGGAGACACCTGGGAGCACTGATTGTTTCTTCTTCTTCATGTTATAGACACATGGACACATGATTCACAGCAACAAAATATTAAATGTATTTTAGATTTTAAATATGATTGGGCGGGATCAATGACTTTGGGGGAAAACTTTGAAGTAATTGACTCCGAATTTCCAGCCAAAACATTGAGTCATTACAGGATATATTGGCCTCGGTACATTCTTATCAATGAAGACACAGAAATTTAATCTGAAAACGATTTGCAGCTGGGCATGTGTGGCCCAGGAATCTACTCCCCGCACCCAGGAATCAAAAATATGTGAATATCTATGGTGTTAGGGAGGCCTGATGAAAAGAAAATTGGGGGAAAGGCTCACCATATAGAGTGGGGAGATAAAAAAAAGGAAAACAGACAATAAAAACAGACACAACTTGGAAATTTACAATTCTTCTGGCCTGTCAGGACACAATTCATTTTCAAAATTCCATAATGTGTATTAAGGTGATGCCTAGACATCATAGACATTTGGACTGTAAACTGAGAGCCCTCATGACCCTTTCCTTATCAAGTTGGTTCTGGGAACTGTTTCTAACAGAATCAAGAAACAAACTTTAAGTTAAGCACAGATCAACATTCAAAAATACTCAGACTTTTAAAACAAAACCTACCTGGCATTGGAGGAAACGGTGGTCCCACAAAGTCCCCTGGTGGGACATACCATCCAGAACCTCCACAGACGTTTCCTTGAGGAGGAGGTGGTGGGATCTGGCCTCTTGGATCAACTATAAAGGCAGGGCCCTCAGGTCCTCTAAGCTCAGAACCAAGTGGAGGAGTCAATTCATGTCCAGCTGCATCATGTGCATCATGGCCAGAGGTGGGCAAACGTGTCTCCTGGAACAGAGTGACAATATGCTGTCAGTGAGGTAGTTTGCTTCACTATTCCTTTACCGGGATTGTCAGGCACAGAAGAAAGCATTCCATGACATTCCAGCAAGCCATGTAACAGCCCCAGTTTGCCACATGTGTACAGGTGCCGCCTACTCGCTATGCTAACTAGGGTTACTAGTTCAGCACAAATCGTTAAACATGGCAGTGACACTCTCCCTAGCTCACCCTCAAACAAACACACAGTTCATGCTGATCTAGATAGACAGACAGTTTACGAAACAGACATGCACCAGGAGGTAGTTAGAGACAATGGCCTTGAATACATGAACTCCCATTCACATATTGGTATAGTTCTGTCAGTATGTGGCCACATGGTCAATACAGTGGGATCGAAGACTGGAAGCATCTCTAATGGAAAAACCTATCTGGAATCGAAAAATAACGACGGTTTTTATCAGACACAGACAAATAGGAAAACTCTTGAGTTGAGCATATGTCCACAATGAACAAAATCAAGGCTGTGTGTTAAAAGTAAAATAGATACATATTAAGATTCCAGTAAGATTTGCAGGACAGAAGTATGAAAAAGAGCATTACAATTGAACAAATGTTGAATGTCTTCTAAAAGTGTTAAAAGTTGAGGTGGGAGATATCAGTGTTTTTTTTTTTATCATTGTTTTTCTCTTGTTTTTGTTAGCATTTTTTTTTTTCATTTCACAGAAAGGGCATTTTTGACTCCATGTATGTCTGCATACTATTTTCACTCACTGTTCTTGAAGGGCAGAATAGGACATCAGATCCCTTGAAATGGAGTTAAGATGGGTGGTGAGCCACCACAGAGTTTCTGGGAATCAAAACCAGGTCCTTCAAAAGAGCAGCGAATGCTTTTAATAGTGTATGCCTTTTCAGTCCTACCAGGTTTTCAAGGCACATTCTGTCCATATAGCCCACGCAGGCTTTGAAAATGCCATGCTCCTGCCTGAATCTGCAAAATGCTGGGAACACGTGGGCCATCAATCCCTGGCCCGTGATCTGTATGATTTCACAGAAGGTTACAGGTCAACAATGAGTGGTGATGCTAGGTCTAAGTATACTTAATAAATATCACAACGCACAAGAGCTCAAGTCTTGTTCTAATGAAACCTAGAAACTCCTTGTGGATCCACGGGTAGATGTCAATTTCCACAACTTACCACGGGGTCGTGTTTGGTGGCACTCTTCCCGGACTCCAATGTTGAGTACACTGGCTCACCTAGAAGTTAAACCAGGAAAATTCATGAGTTCTCCCTTTATTTTCAGGAGGTTTCCCAATCCAAATACCACTGACATGTCCCATTCCCCTTGTCGGGATAGAATACAGGGCGACAGGAATACAATAGCAATGCTCATCACGGTGACAAAAGCAGCCTCAGACTTGGGAGAATTTCCATAGAACACATATGGTTTTGAAGTGTGCTGGTGACATGTACAGCTGGCTCTTAGGCAATCTTGCTTACTTATTAGCCTTAAAGAACAACTAGAGATTCAGCATTCACATCCTGTCTGCATGGTATGCCAACCTTTCCTTCAGGACTGGACGGGCACTGTTATGGTCGAGAACCCTTACAAGTGACTCAACAAACATATAATGAAAAGTTCAATTTCTTAATATTATGTTTTGTTTATGTCCATTGCATTTATAACTACAACAGAAACACACCTTTCCTGATTCAGTGTATAATGAGTGACAGTAGCAGGCAACCTGACAGGTTAAATCTACTAAATATAAATGATGGAATGAGATAATTTATTAAGAACAAGAAAACAAATTATTTTACAGGTAGTCGTTTAAATATCCACTGGCGTCGGCCGGCTTCATATCGTTGTAGGAAACAGGATGGATGTAAATGGACTGTAATCTATGAGATGATACCCATGGAACTCAGGAGAGTTGGTATTATGGCCAGATAATGGAATGCATTACTATGGCATCAAAACTAACCTTACACATACACACACACATTAGCTGACACACCTATATCGTTCACAGCATGAATGGTGTGGTCAAATGGCTCCAGTGGTCAAGGGAACAGTCCACTCTTCCTTAGGACCCGAGCTTGGTTCACAGAAACTACACAGCAGCTGACAGCCATCTGTATCTGCAATTCCAGTTTCTCTGAAGGCTTCTTATGTCCTTCACATGTGTCACACATGAGCGTGATACACAGAAATAAGATGGAAGCATTGCCACAATCATGGGATAGCTGCCAAGGAGGGCTGTTAACAGGGCGTACTTACAGCCCAAAAGAGAAAAGTGCCTTGCACCGAAGCTCTATGTAGATGCTGGGACCAAAGCCCAAGTCCTCAGTTCTGCTGGAGGAGCCAGTATTAACCAGTCACCTACCATTTTTTTCCAGCCACAGACCCTGCCCTCTGGAAGCACAGAATAAAACGTACTCATTATGGAACCATGTTGATGGGACACTGCCAAATAAGACTTTACTTCAATTAAATTTTGATGGGCTATACCTGCAGGTACCTATACGTTTGTCTGGAACCACATGTTTCTACACATTCCTGCACTAATGAAATCGATAATAGTTGTTAAGATATCCCCAATACTGAGAATGCAGGCATAACAACAACGATTATGTTAGACATAATAATCCAATTAAAAGATACTATCCATATGGAGATCAAAGGGAAATACCTTACTCATAAAGTTAGTAATCATATCACACGTCCTTTCCAAAAACTAATCTGAAATTCTAATCGCATTAGGCTTCCAACTGAGCAACAGCAGCAGTACAGAAGGAACAGCAGTCGCCTAAACAGCCAATGAGAAGAACCGACTGCCTTGGAAAGTGACAAGTCTCCTTGTGTATCAGGAGGTGCCTGCAGGTGCATTTTGCACGTTCGGGAGCTGGTTGTTGGGAAGGGAGAAACGAGTCTGGTGGGAGCTCATATATACTTTCATGATTTGTGAATCTTTGGGGAAGTGAAGATGGAATGTGACACGGCACCCCCACGTTTCTCAGGATCCAAGAAGCTGAACCCGTTTACGTTTCACTTATGCAACCAAAGCTCCAGACCATATTTTTGATGTTCCCAACTCAACACCACAATACATGATCAAAGGAATAAATCTTGAGTGGAAATATGTACTTGTAAAGTACATAGCATTAATAAGAGATAACATAACTAACACTTTAAGGTGTATTTGTCCTATCTAAAGAGCTATATGAGATCTCAGTTCATTGGCGTCTTACTGTAATAGAGCTTTCAATGGAGTAAACTTTCAGAATTCACATTCCTATCATGAGACCAACCTGTCATCCTCAACGTGAAATTCCCTGTAATGTCAGAGAAAGGACTTGCACCCCAATAAAGGCATATCATTTACCTAGGAGTATAATAATAGAGGCCATGACAGAGAGGAGACACCTGGGAGCACTGATTGTTTCTTCTTCTTCATGTTATAGACACATGGACACATGATTCACAGCAACAAAATATTAAATGTATTTTAGATTTTAAATATGATTGGGCGGGATCAATGACTTTGGGGGAAAACTTTGAAGTAATTGACTCCGGAATTTCCAGCCAAAACATTGAGTCATTACAGGATATATTGGCCTCGGTACATTCTTATCAATGAAGACACAGAAATTTAATCTGAAAACGATTTGCAGCTGGGCATGTGTGGCCCAGGAATCTACTCCCCGCACCCAGGAATCAAAAATATGTGAATATCTATGGTGTTAGGGAGGCCTGATGAAAAGAAAATTGGGGGAAAGGCTCACCATATAGAGTGGGGAGATAAAAAAAAGGAAAACAGACAATAAAAACAGACACAACTTGGAAATTTACAATTCTTCTGGCCTGTCAGGACACAATTCATTTTCAAAATTCCATAATGTGTATTAAGGTGATGCCTAGACATCATAGACATTTGGACTGTAAACTGAGAGCCCTCATGACCCTTTCCTTATCAAGTTGGTTCTGGGAACTGTTTCTAACAGAATCAAGAAACAAACTTTAAGTTAAGCACAGATCAACATTCAAAAATACTCAGACTTTTAAAACAAAACCTACCTGGCATTGGAGGAAACGGTGGTCCCACAAAGTCCCCTGGTGGGACATACCATCCAGAACCTCCACAGACGTTTCCTTGAGGAGGAGGTGGTGGGATCTGGCCTCTTGGATCAACTATAAAGGCAGGGCCCTCAGGTCCTCTAAGCTCAGAACCAAGTGGAGGAGTCAATTCATGTCCAGCTGCATCATGTGCATCATGGCCAGAGGTGGGCAAACGTGTCTCCTGGAACAGAGTGACAATATGCTGTCAGTGAGGTAGTTTGCTTCACTATTCCTTTACCGGGATTGTCAGGCACAGAAGAAAGCATTCCATGACATTCCAGCAAGCCATGTAACAGCCCCAGTTTGCCACATGTGTACAGGTGCCGCCTACTCGCTATCCTAACTAGGGTTACTAGTTCAGCACAAATCGTTAAACATGGCAGTGACACTCTCCCTAGCTCACCCTCAAACAAACACACAGTTCATGCTGATCTAGATAGACAGACAGTTTACGAAACAGACATGCACCAGGAGGTAGTTAGAGACAATGGCCTTGAATACATGAACTCCCATTCACATATTGGTATAGTTCTGTCAGTATGTGGCCACATGGTCAATACAGTGGGATCGAAGACTGGAAGCATCTCTAATGGAAAAACCTATCTGGAATCGAAAAATAACGACGGTTTTTATCAGACACAGACAAATAGGAAAACTCTTGAGTTGAGCATATGTCCACAATGAACAAAATCAAGGCTGTGTGTTAAAAGTAAAATAGATACATATTAAGATTCCAGTAAGATTTGCAGGACAGAAGTATGAAAAAGAGCATTACAATTGAACAAATGTTGAATGTCTTCTAAAAGTGTTAAAAGTTGAGGTGGGAGATATCAGTGTTTTTTTTTTTTATCATTGTTTTTCTCTTGTTTTTGTTAGCATTTTTTTTTTCATTTCACAGAAAGGGCATTTTTGACTCCATGTATGTCTGCATACTATTTTCACTCACTGTTCTTGAAGGGCAGAATAGGACATCAGATCCCTTGAAATGGAGTTAAGATGGGTGGTGAGCCACCACAGAGTTTCTGGGAATCAAAACCAGGTCCTTCAAAAGAGCAGCGAATGCTTTTAATAGTGTATGCCTTTTCAGTCCTACCAGGTTTTCAAGGCACATTCTGTCCATATAGCCCACGCAGGCTTTGAAAATGCCATGCTCCTGCCTGAATCTGCAAAATGCTGGGAACACGTGGGCCATCAATCCCTGGCCCGTGATCTGTATGATTTCACAGAAGGTTACAGGTCAACAATGAGTGGTGATGCTAGGTCTAAGTATACTTAATAAATATCACAACGCACAAGAGCTCAAGTCTTGTTCTAATGAAACCTAGAAACTCCTTGTGGATCCACGGGTAGATGTCAATTTCCACAACTTACCACGGGGTCGTGTTTGGTGGCACTCTTCCCGGACTCCAATGTTGAGTACACTGGCTCACCTAGAAGTTAAACCAGGAAAATTCATGAGTTCTCCCTTTATTTTCAGGAGGTTTCCCAATCCAAATACCACTGACATGTCCCATTCCCCTTGTCGGGATAGAATACAGGGCGACAGGAATACAATAGCAATGCTCATCACGGTGACAAAAGCAGCCTCAGACTTGGGAGAATTTCCATAGAACACATATGGTTTTGAAGTGTGCTGGTGACATGTACAGCTGGCTCTTAGGCAATCTTGCTTACTTATTAGCCTTAAAGAACAACTAGAGATTCAGCATTCACATCCTGTCTGCATGGTATGCCAACCTTTCCTTCAGGACTGGACGGGCACTGTTATGGTCGAGAACCCTTACAAGTGACTCAACAAACATATAATGAAAAGTTCAATTTCTTAATATTATGTTTTGTTTATGTCCATTGCATTTATAACTACAACAGAAACACACCTTTCCTGATTCAGTGTATAATGAGTGACAGTAGCAGGCAACCTGACAGGTTAAATCTACTAAATATAAATGATGGAATGAGATAATTTATTAAGAACAAGAAAACAAATTATTTTACAGGTAGTCGTTTAAATATCCACTGGCGTCGGCCGGCTTCATATCGTTGTAGGAAACAGGATGGATGTAAATGGACTGTAATCTATGAGATGATACCCATGGAACTCAGGAGAGTTGGTATTATGGCCAGATAATGGAATGCATTACTATGGCATCAAAACTAACCTTACACATACACACACACATTAGCTGACACACCTATATCGTTCACAGCATGAATGGTGTGGTCAAATGGCTCCAGTGGTCAAGGGAACAGTCCACTCTTCCTTAGGACCCGAGCTTGGTTCACAGAAACTACACAGCAGCTGACAGCCATCTGTATCTGCAATTCCAGTTTCTCTGAAGGCTTCTTATGTCCTTCACATGTGTCACACATGAGCGTGATACACAGAAATAAGATGGAAGCATTGCCACAATCATGGGATAGCTGCCAAGGAGGGCTGTTAACAGGGCGTACTTACAGCCCAAAAGAGAAAAGTGCCTTGCACCGAAGCTCTATGTAGATGCTGGGACCAAAGCCCAAGTCCTCAGTTCTGCTGGAGGAGCCAGTATTAACCAGTCACCTACCATTTTTTTCCAGCCACAGACCCTGCCCTCTGGAAGCACAGAATAAAACGTACTCATTATGGAACCATGTTGATGGGACACTGCCAAATAAGACTTTACTTCAATTAAATTTTGATGGGCTATACCTGCAGGTACCTATACGTTTGTCTGGAACCACATGTTTCTACACATTCCTGCACTAATGAAATCGATAATAGTTGTTAAGATATCCCCAATACTGAGAATGCAGGCATAACAACAACGATTATGTTAGACATAATAATCCAATTAAAAGATACTATCCATATGGAGATCAAAGGGAAATACCTTACTCATAAAGTTAGTAATCATATCACACGTCCTTTCCAAAAACTAATCTGAAATTCTAATCGCATTAGGCTTCCAACTGAGCAACAGCAGCAGTACAGAAGGAACAGCAGTCGCCTAAACAGCCAATGAGAAGAACCGACTGCCTTGGAAAGTGACAAGTCTCCTTGTGTATCAGGAGGTGCCTGCAGGTGCATTTTGCACGTTCGGGAGCTGGTTGTTGGGAAGGGAGAAACGAGTCTGGTGGGAGCTCATATATACTTTCATGATTTGTGAATCTTTGGGGAAGTGAAGATGGAATGTGACACGGCACCCCCACGTTTCTCAGGATCCAAGAAGCTGAACCCGTTTACGTTTCACTTATGCAACCAAAGCTCCAGACCATATTTTTGATGTTCCCAACTCAACACCACAATACATGATCAAAGGAATAAATCTTGAGTGGAAATATGTACTTGTAAAGTACATAGCATTAATAAGAGATAACATAACTAACACTTTAAGGTGTATTTGTCCTATCTAAAGAGCTATATGAGATCTCAGTTCATTGGCGTCTTACTGTAATAGAGCTTTCAATGGAGTAAACTTTCAGAATTCACATTCCTATCATGAGACCAACCTGTCATCCTCAACGTGAAATTCCCTGTAATGTCAGAGAAAGGACTTGCACCCCAATAAAGGCATATCATTTACCTAGGAGTATAATAATAGAGGCCATGACAGAGAGGAGACACCTGGGAGCACTGATTGTTTCTTCTTCTTCATGTTATAGACACATGGACACATGATTCACAGCAACAAAATATTAAATGTATTTTAGATTTTAAATATGATTGGGCGGGATCAATGACTTTGGGGGAAAACTTTGAAGTAATTGACTCCGGAATTTCCAGCCAAAACATTGAGTCATTACAGGATATATTGGCCTCGGTACATTCTTATCAATGAAGACACAGAAATTTAATCTGAAAACGATTTGCAGCTGGGCATGTGTGGCCCAGGAATCTACTCCCCGCACCCAGGAATCAAAAATATGTGAATATCTATGGTGTTAGGGAGGCCTGATGAAAAGAAAATTGGGGGAAAGGCTCACCATATAGAGTGGGGAGATAAAAAAAAGGAAAACAGACAATAAAAACAGACACAACTTGGAAATTTACAATTCTTCTGGCCTGTCAGGACACAATTCATTTTCAAAATTCCATAATGTGTATTAAGGTGATGCCTAGACATCATAGACATTTGGACTGTAAACTGAGAGCCCTCATGACCCTTTCCTTATCAAGTTGGTTCTGGGAACTGTTTCTAACAGAATCAAGAAACAAACTTTAAGTTAAGCACAGATCAACATTCAAAAATACTCAGACTTTTAAAACAAAACCTACCTGGCATTGGAGGAAACGGTGGTCCCACAAAGTCCCCTGGTGGGACATACCATCCAGAACCTCCACAGACGTTTCCTTGAGGAGGAGGTGGTGGGATCTGGCCTCTTGGATCAACTATAAAGGCAGGGCCCTCAGGTCCTCTAAGCTCAGAACCAAGTGGAGGAGTCAATTCATGTCCAGCTGCATCATGTGCATCATGGCCAGAGGTGGGCAAACGTGTCTCCTGGAACAGAGTGACAATATGCTGTCAGTGAGGTAGTTTGCTTCACTATTCCTTTACCGGGATTGTCAGGCACAGAAGAAAGCATTCCATGACATTCCAGCAAGCCATGTAACAGCCCCAGTTTGCCACATGTGTACAGGTGCCGCCTACTCGCTATGCTAACTAGGGTTACTAGTTCAGCACAAATCGTTAAACATGGCAGTGACACTCTCCCTAGCTCACCCTCAAACAAACACACAGTTCATGCTGATCTAGATAGACAGACAGTTTACGAAACAGACATGCACCAGGAGGTAGTTAGAGACAATGGCCTTGAATACATGAACTCCCATTCACATATTGGTATAGTTCTGTCAGTATGTGGCCACATGGTCAATACAGTGGGATCGAAGACTGGAAGCATCTCTAATGGAAAAACCTATCTGGAATCGAAAAATAACGACGGTTTTTATCAGACACAGACAAATAGGAAAACTCTTGAGTTGAGCATATGTCCACAATGAACAAAATCAAGGCTGTGTGTTAAAAGTAAAATAGATACATATTAAGATTCCAGTAAGATTTGCAGGACAGAAGTATGAAAAAGAGCATTACAATTGAACAAATGTTGAATGTCTTCTAAAAGTGTTAAAAGTTGAGGTGGGAGATATCAGTGTTTTTTTTTTTATCATTGTTTTTCTCTTGTTTTTGTTAGCATTTTTTTTTTCATTTCACAGAAAGGGCATTTTTGACTCCATGTATGTCTGCATACTATTTTCACTCACTGTTCTTGAAGGGCAGAATAGGACATCAGATCCCTTGAAATGGAGTTAAGATGGGTGGTGAGCCACCACAGAGTTTCTGGGAATCAAAACCAGGTCCTTCAAAAGAGCAGCGAATGCTTTTAATAGTGTATGCCTTTTCAGTCCTACCAGGTTTTCAAGGCACATTCTGTCCATATAGCCCACGCAGGCTTTGAAAATGCCATGCTCCTGCCTGAATCTGCAAAATGCTGGGAACACGTGGGCCATCAATCCCTGGCCCGTGATCTGTATGATTTCACAGAAGGTTACAGGTCAACAATGAGTGGTGATGCTAGGTCTAAGTATACTTAATAAATATCACAACGCACAAGAGCTCAAGTCTTGTTCTAATGAAACCTAGAAACTCCTTGTGGATCCACGGGTAGATGTCAATTTCCACAACTTACCACGGGGTCGTGTTTGGTGGCACTCTTCCCGGACTCCAATGTTGAGTACACTGGCTCACCTAGAAGTTAAACCAGGAAAATTCATGAGTTCTCCCTTTATTTTCAGGAGGTTTCCCAATCCAAATACCACTGACATGTCCCATTCCCCTTGTCGGGATAGAATACAGGGCGACAGGAATACAATAGCAATGCTCATCACGGTGACAAAAGCAGCCTCAGACTTGGGAGAATTTCCATAGAACACATATGGTTTTGAAGTGTGCTGGTGACATGTACAGCTGGCTCTTAGGCAATCTTGCTTACTTATTAGCCTTAAAGAACAACTAGAGATTCAGCATTCACATCCTGTCTGCATGGTATGCCAACCTTTCCTTCAGGACTGGACGGGCACTGTTATGGTCGAGAACCCTTACAAGTGACTCAACAAACATATAATGAAAAGTTCAATTTCTTAATATTATGTTTTGTTTATGTCCATTGCATTTATAACTACAACAGAAACACACCTTTCCTGATTCAGTGTATAATGAGTGACAGTAGCAGGCAACCTGACAGGTTAAATCTACTAAATATAAATGATGGAATGAGATAATTTATTAAGAACAAGAAAACAAATTATTTTACAGGTAGTCGTTTAAATATCCACTGGCGTCGGCCGGCTTCATATCGTTGTAGGAAACAGGATGGATGTAAATGGACTGTAATCTATGAGATGATACCCATGGAACTCAGGAGAGTTGGTATTATGGCCAGATAATGGAATGCATTACTATGGCATCAAAACTAACCTTACACATACACACACACATTAGCTGACACACCTATATCGTTCACAGCATGAATGGTGTGGTCAAATGGCTCCAGTGGTCAAGGGAACAGTCCACTCTTCCTTAGGACCCGAGCTTGGTTCACAGAAACTACACAGCAGCTGACAGCCATCTGTATCTGCAATTCCAGTTTCTCTGAAGGCTTCTTATGTCCTTCACATGTGTCACACATGAGCGTGATACACAGAAATAAGATGGAAGCATTGCCACAATCATGGGATAGCTGCCAAGGAGGGCTGTTAACAGGGCGTACTTACAGCCCAAAAGAGAAAAGTGCCTTGCACCGAAGCTCTATGTAGATGCTGGGACCAAAGCCCAAGTCCTCAGTTCTGCTGGAGGAGCCAGTATTAACCAGTCACCTACCATTTTTTTCCAGCCACAGACCCTGCCCTCTGGAAGCACAGAATAAAACGTACTCATTATGGAACCATGTTGATGGGACACTGCCAAATAAGACTTTACTTCAATTAAATTTTGATGGGCTATACCTGCAGGTACCTATACGTTTGTCTGGAACCACATGTTTCTACACATTCCTGCACTAATGAAATCGATAATAGTTGTTAAGATATCCCCAATACTGAGAATGCAGGCATAACAACAACGATTATGTTAGACATAATAATCCAATTAAAAGATACTATCCATATGGAGATCAAAGGGAAATACCTTACTCATAAAGTTAGTAATCATATCACACGTCCTTTCCAAAAACTAATCTGAAATTCTAATCGCATTAGGCTTCCAACTGAGCAACAGCAGCAGTACAGAAGGAACAGCAGTCGCCTAAACAGCCAATGAGAAGAACCGACTGCCTTGGAAAGTGACAAGTCTCCTTGTGTATCAGGAGGTGCCTGCAGGTGCATTTTGCACGTTCGGGAGCTGGTTGTTGGGAAGGGAGAAACGAGTCTGGTGGGAGCTCATATATACTTTCATGATTTGTGAATCTTTGGGGAAGTGAAGATGGAATGTGACACGGCACCCCCACGTTTCTCAGGATCCAAGAAGCTGAACCCGTTTACGTTTCACTTATGCAACCAAAGCTCCAGACCATATTTTTGATGTTCCCAACTCAACACCACAATACATGATCAAAGGAATAAATCTTGAGTGGAAATATGTACTTGTAAAGTACATAGCATTAATAAGAGATAACATAACTAACACTTTAAGGTGTATTTGTCCTATCTAAAGAGCTATATGAGATCTCAGTTCATTGGCGTCTTACTGTAATAGAGCTTTCAATGGAGTAAACTTTCAGAATTCACATTCCTATCATGAGACCAACCTGTCATCCTCAACGTGAAATTCCCTGTAATGTCAGAGAAAGGACTTGCACCCCAATAAAGGCATATCATTTACCTAGGAGTATAATAATAGAGGCCATGACAGAGAGGAGACACCTGGGAGCACTGATTGTTTCTTCTTCTTCATGTTATAGACACATGGACACATGATTCACAGCAACAAAATATTAAATGTATTTTAGATTTTAAATATGATTGGGCGGGATCAATGACTTTGGGGGAAAACTTTGAAGTAATTGACTCCGGAATTTCCAGCCAAAACATTGAGTCATTACAGGATATATTGGCCTCGGTACATTCTTATCAATGAAGACACAGAAATTTAATCTGAAAACGATTTGCAGCTGGGCATGTGTGGCCCAGGAATCTACTCCCCGCACCCAGGAATCAAAAATATGTGAATATCTATGGTGTTAGGGAGGCCTGATGAAAAGAAAATTGGGGGAAAGGCTCACCATATAGAGTGGGGAGATAAAAAAAAGGAAAACAGACAATAAAAACAGACACAACTTGGAAATTTACAATTCTTCTGGCCTGTCAGGACACAATTCATTTTCAAAATTCCATAATGTGTATTAAGGTGATGCCTAGACATCATAGACATTTGGACTGTAAACTGAGAGCCCTCATGACCCTTTCCTTATCAAGTTGGTTCTGGGAACTGTTTCTAACAGAATCAAGAAACAAACTTTAAGTTAAGCACAGATCAACATTCAAAAATACTCAGACTTTTAAAACAAAACCTACCTGGCATTGGAGGAAACGGTGGTCCCACAAAGTCCCCTGGTGGGACATACCATCCAGAACCTCCACAGACGTTTCCTTGAGGAGGAGGTGGTGGGATCTGGCCTCTTGGATCAACTATAAAGGCAGGGCCCTCAGGTCCTCTAAGCTCAGAACCAAGTGGAGGAGTCAATTCATGTCCAGCTGCATCATGTGCATCATGGCCAGAGGTGGGCAAACGTGTCTCCTGGAACAGAGTGACAATATGCTGTCAGTGAGGTAGTTTGCTTCACTATTCCTTTACCGGGATTGTCAGGCACAGAAGAAAGCATTCCATGACATTCCAGCAAGCCATGTAACAGCCCCAGTTTGCCACATGTGTACAGGTGCCGCCTACTCGCTATGCTAACTAGGGTTACTAGTTCAGCACAAATCGTTAAACATGGCAGTGACACTCTCCCTAGCTCACCCTCAAACAAACACACAGTTCATGCTGATCTAGATAGACAGACAGTTTACGAAACAGACATGCACCAGGAGGTAGTTAGAGACAATGGCCTTGAATACATGAACTCCCATTCACATATTGGTATAGTTCTGTCAGTATGTGGCCACATGGTCAATACAGTGGGATCGAAGACTGGAAGCATCTCTAATGGAAAAACCTATCTGGAATCGAAAAATAACGACGGTTTTTATCAGACACAGACAAATAGGAAAACTCTTGAGTTGAGCATATGTCCACAATGAACAAAATCAAGGCTGTGTGTTAAAAGTAAAATAGATACATATTAAGATTCCAGTAAGATTTGCAGGACAGAAGTATGAAAAAGAGCATTACAATTGAACAAATGTTGAATGTCTTCTAAAAGTGTTAAAAGTTGAGGTGGGAGATATCAGTGTTTTTTTTTTTTATCATTGTTTTTCTCTTGTTTTTGTTAGCATTTTTTTTTTTCATTTCACAGAAAGGGCATTTTTGACTCCATGTATGTCTGCATACTATTTTCACTCACTGTTCTTGAAGGGCAGAATAGGACATCAGATCCCTTGAAATGGAGTTAAGATGGGTGGTGAGCCACCACAGAGTTTCTGGGAATCAAAACCAGGTCCTTCAAAAGAGCAGCGAATGCTTTTAATAGTGTATGCCTTTTCAGTCCTACCAGGTTTTCAAGGCACATTCTGTCCATATAGCCCACGCAGGCTTTGAAAATGCCATGCTCCTGCCTGAATCTGCAAAATGCTGGGAACACGTGGGCCATCAATCCCTGGCCCGTGATCTGTATGATTTCACAGAAGGTTACAGGTCAACAATGAGTGGTGATGCTAGGTCTAAGTATACTTAATAAATATCACAACGCACAAGAGCTCAAGTCTTGTTCTAATGAAACCTAGAAACTCCTTGTGGATCCACGGGTAGATGTCAATTTCCACAACTTACCACGGGGTCGTGTTTGGTGGCACTCTTCCCGGACTCCAATGTTGAGTACACTGGCTCACCTAGAAGTTAAACCAGGAAAATTCATGAGTTCTCCCTTTATTTTCAGGAGGTTTCCCAATCCAAATACCACTGACATGTCCCATTCCCCTTGTCGGGATAGAATACAGGGCGACAGGAATACAATAGCAATGCTCATCACGGTGACAAAAGCAGCCTCAGACTTGGGAGAATTTCCATAGAACACATATGGTTTTGAAGTGTGCTGGTGACATGTACAGCTGGCTCTTAGGCAATCTTGCTTACTTATTAGCCTTAAAGAACAACTAGAGATTCAGCATTCACATCCTGTCTGCATGGTATGCCAACCTTTCCTTCAGGACTGGACGGGCACTGTTATGGTCGAGAACCCTTACAAGTGACTCAACAAACATATAATGAAAAGTTCAATTTCTTAATATTATGTTTTGTTTATGTCCATTGCATTTATAACTACAACAGAAACACACCTTTCCTGATTCAGTGTATAATGAGTGACAGTAGCAGGCAACCTGACAGGTTAAATCTACTAAATATAAATGATGGAATGAGATAATTTATTAAGAACAAGAAAACAAATTATTTTACAGGTAGTCGTTTAAATATCCACTGGCGTCGGCCGGCTTCATATCGTTGTAGGAAACAGGATGGATGTAAATGGACTGTAATCTATGAGATGATACCCATGGAACTCAGGAGAGTTGGTATTATGGCCAGATAATGGAATGCATTACTATGGCATCAAAACTAACCTTACACATACACACACACATTAGCTGACACACCTATATCGTTCACAGCATGAATGGTGTGGTCAAATGGCTCCAGTGGTCAAGGGAACAGTCCACTCTTCCTTAGGACCCGAGCTTGGTTCACAGAAACTACACAGCAGCTGACAGCCATCTGTATCTGCAATTCCAGTTTCTCTGAAGGCTTCTTATGTCCTTCACATGTGTCACACATGAGCGTGATACACAGAAATAAGATGGAAGCATTGCCACAATCATGGGATAGCTGCCAAGGAGGGCTGTTAACAGGGCGTACTTACAGCCCAAAAGAGAAAAGTGCCTTGCACCGAAGCTCTATGTAGATGCTGGGACCAAAGCCCAAGTCCTCAGTTCTGCTGGAGGAGCCAGTATTAACCAGTCACCTACCATTTTTTTCCAGCCACAGACCCTGCCCTCTGGAAGCACAGAATAAAACGTACTCATTATGGAACCATGTTGATGGGACACTGCCAAATAAGACTTTACTTCAATTAAATTTTGATGGGCTATACCTGCAGGTACCTATACGTTTGTCTGGAACCACATGTTTCTACACATTCCTGCACTAATGAAATCGATAATAGTTGTTAAGATATCCCCAATACTGAGAATGCAGGCATAACAACAACGATTATGTTAGACATAATAATCCAATTAAAAGATACTATCCATATGGAGATCAAAGGGAAATACCTTACTCATAAAGTTAGTAATCATATCACACGTCCTTTCCAAAAACTAATCTGAAATTCTAATCGCATTAGGCTTCCAACTGAGCAACAGCAGCAGTACAGAAGGAACAGCAGTCGCCTAAACAGCCAATGAGAAGAACCGACTGCCTTGGAAAGTGACAAGTCTCCTTGTGTATCAGGAGGTGCCTGCAGGTGCATTTTGCACGTTCGGGAGCTGGTTGTTGGGAAGGGAGAAACGAGTCTGGTGGGAGCTCATATATACTTTCATGATTTGTGAATCTTTGGGGAAGTGAAGATGGAATGTGACACGGCACCCCCACGTTTCTCAGGATCCAAGAAGCTGAACCCGTTTACGTTTCACTTATGCAACCAAAGCTCCAGACCATATTTTTGATGTTCCCAACTCAACACCACAATACATGATCAAAGGAATAAATCTTGAGTGGAAATATGTACTTGTAAAGTACATAGCATTAATAAGAGATAACATAACTAACACTTTAAGGTGTATTTGTCCTATCTAAAGAGCTATATGAGATCTCAGTTCATTGGCGTCTTACTGTAATAGAGCTTTCAATGGAGTAAACTTTCAGAATTCACATTCCTATCATGAGACCAACCTGTCATCCTCAACGTGAAATTCCCTGTAATGTCAGAGAAAGGACTTGCACCCCAATAAAGGCATATCATTTACCTAGGAGTATAATAATAGAGGCCATGACAGAGAGGAGACACCTGGGAGCACTGATTGTTTCTTCTTCTTCATGTTATAGACACATGGACACATGATTCACAGCAACAAAATATTAAATGTATTTTAGATTTTAAATATGATTGGGCGGGATCAATGACTTTGGGGGAAAACTTTGAAGTAATTGACTCCGGAATTTCCAGCCAAAACATTGAGTCATTACAGGATATATTGGCCTCGGTACATTCTTATCAATGAAGACACAGAAATTTAATCTGAAAACGATTTGCAGCTGGGCATGTGTGGCCCAGGAATCTACTCCCCGCACCCAGGAATCAAAAATATGTGAATATCTATGGTGTTAGGGAGGCCTGATGAAAAGAAAATTGGGGGAAAGGCTCACCATATAGAGTGGGGAGATAAAAAAAAGGAAAACAGACAATAAAAACAGACACAACTTGGAAATTTACAATTCTTCTGGCCTGTCAGGACACAATTCATTTTCAAAATTCCATAATGTGTATTAAGGTGATGCCTAGACATCATAGACATTTGGACTGTAAACTGAGAGCCCTCATGACCCTTTCCTTATCAAGTTGGTTCTGGGAACTGTTTCTAACAGAATCAAGAAACAAACTTTAAGTTAAGCACAGATCAACATTCAAAAATACTCAGACTTTTAAAACAAAACCTACCTGGCATTGGAGGAAACGGTGGTCCCACAAAGTCCCCTGGTGGGACATACCATCCAGAACCTCCACAGACGTTTCCTTGAGGAGGAGGTGGTGGGATCTGGCCTCTTGGATCAACTATAAAGGCAGGGCCCTCAGGTCCTCTAAGCTCAGAACCAAGTGGAGGAGTCAATTCATGTCCAGCTGCATCATGTGCATCATGGCCAGAGGTGGGCAAACGTGTCTCCTGGAACAGAGTGACAATATGCTGTCAGTGAGGTAGTTTGCTTCACTATTCCTTTACCGGGATTGTCAGGCACAGAAGAAAGCATTCCATGACATTCCAGCAAGCCATGTAACAGCCCCAGTTTGCCACATGTGTACAGGTGCCGCCTACTCGCTATGCTAACTAGGGTTACTAGTTCAGCACAAATCGTTAAACATGGCAGTGACACTCTCCCTAGCTCACCCTCAAACAAACACACAGTTCATGCTGATCTAGATAGACAGACAGTTTACGAAACAGACATGCACCAGGAGGTAGTTAGAGACAATGGCCTTGAATACATGAACTCCCATTCACATATTGGTATAGTTCTGTCAGTATGTGGCCACATGGTCAATACAGTGGGATCGAAGACTGGAAGCATCTCTAATGGAAAAACCTATCTGGAATCGAAAAATAACGACGGTTTTTATCAGACACAGACAAATAGGAAAACTCTTGAGTTGAGCATATGTCCACAATGAACAAAATCAAGGCTGTGTGTTAAAAGTAAAATAGATACATATTAAGATTCCAGTAAGATTTGCAGGACAGAAGTATGAAAAAGAGCATTACAATTGAACAAATGTTGAATGTCTTCTAAAAGTGTTAAAAGTTGAGGTGGGAGATATCAGTGTTTTTTTTTTTATCATTGTTTTTCTCTTGTTTTTGTTAGCATTTTTTTTTTCATTTCACAGAAAGGGCATTTTTGACTCCATGTATGTCTGCATACTATTTTCACTCACTGTTCTTGAAGGGCAGAATAGGACATCAGATCCCTTGAAATGGAGTTAAGATGGGTGGTGAGCCACCACAGAGTTTCTGGGAATCAAAACCAGGTCCTTCAAAAGAGCAGCGAATGCTTTTAATAGTGTATGCCTTTTCAGTCCTACCAGGTTTTCAAGGCACATTCTGTCCATATAGCCCACGCAGGCTTTGAAAATGCCATGCTCCTGCCTGAATCTGCAAAATGCTGGGAACACGTGGGCCATCAATCCCTGGCCCGTGATCTGTATGATTTCACAGAAGGTTACAGGTCAACAATGAGTGGTGATGCTAGGTCTAAGTATACTTAATAAATATCACAACGCACAAGAGCTCAAGTCTTGTTCTAATGAAACCTAGAAACTCCTTGTGGATCCACGGGTAGATGTCAATTTCCACAACTTACCACGGGGTCGTGTTTGGTGGCACTCTTCCCGGACTCCAATGTTGAGTACACTGGCTCACCTAGAAGTTAAACCAGGAAAATTCATGAGTTCTCCCTTTATTTTCAGGAGGTTTCCCAATCCAAATACCACTGACATGTCCCATTCCCCTTGTCGGGATAGAATACAGGGCGACAGGAATACAATAGCAATGCTCATCACGGTGACAAAAGCAGCCTCAGACTTGGGAGAATTTCCATAGAACACATATGGTTTTGAAGTGTGCTGGTGACATGTACAGCTGGCTCTTAGGCAATCTTGCTTACTTATTAGCCTTAAAGAACAACTAGAGATTCAGCATTCACATCCTGTCTGCATGGTATGCCAACCTTTCCTTCAGGACTGGACGGGCACTGTTATGGTCGAGAACCCTTACAAGTGACTCAACAAACATATAATGAAAAGTTCAATTTCTTAATATTATGTTTTGTTTATGTCCATTGCATTTATAACTACAACAGAAACACACCTTTCCTGATTCAGTGTATAATGAGTGACAGTAGCAGGCAACCTGACAGGTTAAATCTACTAAATATAAATGATGGAATGAGATAATTTATTAAGAACAAGAAAACAAATTATTTTACAGGTAGTCGTTTAAATATCCACTGGCGTCGGCCGGCTTCATATCGTTGTAGGAAACAGGATGGATGTAAATGGACTGTAATCTATGAGATGATACCCATGGAACTCAGGAGAGTTGGTATTATGGCCAGATAATGGAATGCATTACTATGGCATCAAAACTAACCTTACACATACACACACACATTAGCTGACACACCTATATCGTTCACAGCATGAATGGTGTGGTCAAATGGCTCCAGTGGTCAAGGGAACAGTCCACTCTTCCTTAGGACCCGAGCTTGGTTCACAGAAACTACACAGCAGCTGACAGCCATCTGTATCTGCAATTCCAGTTTCTCTGAAGGCTTCTTATGTCCTTCACATGTGTCACACATGAGCGTGATACACAGAAATAAGATGGAAGCATTGCCACAATCATGGGATAGCTGCCAAGGAGGGCTGTTAACAGGGCGTACTTACAGCCCAAAAGAGAAAAGTGCCTTGCACCGAAGCTCTATGTAGATGCTGGGACCAAAGCCCAAGTCCTCAGTTCTGCTGGAGGAGCCAGTATTAACCAGTCACCTACCATTTTTTTCCAGCCACAGACCCTGCCCTCTGGAAGCACAGAATAAAACGTACTCATTATGGAACCATGTTGATGGGACACTGCCAAATAAGACTTTACTTCAATTAAATTTTGATGGGCTATACCTGCAGGTACCTATACGTTTGTCTGGAACCACATGTTTCTACACATTCCTGCACTAATGAAATCGATAATAGTTGTTAAGATATCCCCAATACTGAGAATGCAGGCATAACAACAACGATTATGTTAGACATAATAATCCAATTAAAAGATACTATCCATATGGAGATCAAAGGGAAATACCTTACTCATAAAGTTAGTAATCATATCACACGTCCTTTCCAAAAACTAATCTGAAATTCTAATCGCATTAGGCTTCCAACTGAGCAACAGCAGCAGTACAGAAGGAACAGCAGTCGCCTAAACAGCCAATGAGAAGAACCGACTGCCTTGGAAAGTGACAAGTCTCCTTGTGTATCAGGAGGTGCCTGCAGGTGCATTTTGCACGTTCGGGAGCTGGTTGTTGGGAAGGGAGAAACGAGTCTGGTGGGAGCTCATATATACTTTCATGATTTGTGAATCTTTGGGGAAGTGAAGATGGAATGTGACACGGCACCCCCACGTTTCTCAGGATCCAAGAAGCTGAACCCGTTTACGTTTCACTTATGCAACCAAAGCTCCAGACCATATTTTTGATGTTCCCAACTCAACACCACAATACATGATCAAAGGAATAAATCTTGAGTGGAAATATGTACTTGTAAAGTACATAGCATTAATAAGAGATAACATAACTAACACTTTAAGGTGTATTTGTCCTATCTAAAGAGCTATATGAGATCTCAGTTCATTGGCGTCTTACTGTAATAGAGCTTTCAATGGAGTAAACTTTCAGAATTCACATTCCTATCATGAGACCAACCTGTCATCCTCAACGTGAAATTCCCTGTAATGTCAGAGAAAGGACTTGCACCCCAATAAAGGCATATCATTTACCTAGGAGTATAATAATAGAGGCCATGACAGAGAGGAGACACCTGGGAGCACTGATTGTTTCTTCTTCTTCATGTTATAGACACATGGACACATGATTCACAGCAACAAAATATTAAATGTATTTTAGATTTTAAATATGATTGGGCGGGATCAATGACTTTGGGGGAAAACTTTGAAGTAATTGACTCCGGAATTTCCAGCCAAAACATTGAGTCATTACAGGATATATTGGCCTCGGTACATTCTTATCAATGAAGACACAGAAATTTAATCTGAAAACGATTTGCAGCTGGGCATGTGTGGCCCAGGAATCTACTCCCCGCACCCAGGAATCAAAAATATGTGAATATCTATGGTGTTAGGGAGGCCTGATGAAAAGAAAATTGGGGGAAAGGCTCACCATATAGAGTGGGGAGATAAAAAAAGGAAAACAGACAATAAAAACAGACACAACTTGGAAATTTACAATTCTTCTGGCCTGTCAGGACACAATTCATTTTCAAAATTCCATAATGTGTATTAAGGTGATGCCTAGACATCATAGACATTTGGACTGTAAACTGAGAGCCCTCATGACCCTTTCCTTATCAAGTTGGTTCTGGGAACTGTTTCTAACAGAATCAAGAAACAAACTTTAAGTTAAGCACAGATCAACATTCAAAAATACTCAGACTTTTAAAACAAAACCTACCTGGCATTGGAGGAAACGGTGGTCCCACAAAGTCCCCTGGTGGGACATACCATCCAGAACCTCCACAGACGTTTCCTTGAGGAGGAGGTGGTGGGATCTGGCCTCTTGGATCAACTATAAAGGCAGGGCCCTCAGGTCCTCTAAGCTCAGAACCAAGTGGAGGAGTCAATTCATGTCCAGCTGCATCATGTGCATCATGGCCAGAGGTGGGCAAACGTGTCTCCTGGAACAGAGTGACAATATGCTGTCAGTGAGGTAGTTTGCTTCACTATTCCTTTACCGGGATTGTCAGGCACAGAAGAAAGCATTCCATGACATTCCAGCAAGCCATGTAACAGCCCCAGTTTGCCACATGTGTACAGGTGCCGCCTACTCGCTATGCTAACTAGGGTTACTAGTTCAGCACAAATCGTTAAACATGGCAGTGACACTCTCCCTAGCTCACCCTCAAACAAACACACAGTTCATGCTGATCTAGATAGACAGACAGTTTACGAAACAGACATGCACCAGGAGGTAGTTAGAGACAATGGCCTTGAATACATGAACTCCCATTCACATATTGGTATAGTTCTGTCAGTATGTGGCCACATGGTCAATACAGTGGGATCGAAGACTGGAAGCATCTCTAATGGAAAAACCTATCTGGAATCGAAAAATAACGACGGTTTTTATCAGACACAGACAAATAGGAAAACTCTTGAGTTGAGCATATGTCCACAATGAACAAAATCAAGGCTGTGTGTTAAAAGTAAAATAGATACATATTAAGATTCCAGTAAGATTTGCAGGACAGAAGTATGAAAAAGAGCATTACAATTGAACAAATGTTGAATGTCTTCTAAAAGTGTTAAAAGTTGAGGTGGGAGATATCAGTGTTTTTTTTTTTATCATTGTTTTTCTCTTGTTTTTGTTAGCATTTTTTTTTTCATTTCACAGAAAGGGCATTTTTGACTCCATGTATGTCTGCATACTATTTTCACTCACTGTTCTTGAAGGGCAGAATAGGACATCAGATCCCTTGAAATGGAGTTAAGATGGGTGGTGAGCCACCACAGAGTTTCTGGGAATCAAAACCAGGTCCTTCAAAAGAGCAGCGAATGCTTTTAATAGTGTATGCCTTTTCAGTCCTACCAGGTTTTCAAGGCACATTCTGTCCATATAGCCCACGCAGGCTTTGAAAATGCCATGCTCCTGCCTGAATCTGCAAAATGCTGGGAACACGTGGGCCATCAATCCCTGGCCCGTGATCTGTATGATTTCACAGAAGGTTACAGGTCAACAATGAGTGGTGATGCTAGGTCTAAGTATACTTAATAAATATCACAACGCACAAGAGCTCAAGTCTTGTTCTAATGAAACCTAGAAACTCCTTGTGGATCCACGGGTAGATGTCAATTTCCACAACTTACCACGGGGTCGTGTTTGGTGGCACTCTTCCCGGACTCCAATGTTGAGTACACTGGCTCACCTAGAAGTTAAACCAGGAAAATTCATGAGTTCTCCCTTTATTTTCAGGAGGTTTCCCAATCCAAATACCACTGACATGTCCCATTCCCCTTGTCGGGATAGAATACAGGGCGACAGGAATACAATAGCAATGCTCATCACGGTGACAAAAGCAGCCTCAGACTTGGGAGAATTTCCATAGAACACATATGGTTTTGAAGTGTGCTGGTGACATGTACAGCTGGCTCTTAGGCAATCTTGCTTACTTATTAGCCTTAAAGAACAACTAGAGATTCAGCATTCACATCCTGTCTGCATGGTATGCCAACCTTTCCTTCAGGACTGGACGGGCACTGTTATGGTCGAGAACCCTTACAAGTGACTCAACAAACATATAATGAAAAGTTCAATTTCTTAATATTATGTTTTGTTTATGTCCATTGCATTTATAACTACAACAGAAACACACCTTTCCTGATTCAGTGTATAATGAGTGACAGTAGCAGGCAACCTGACAGGTTAAATCTACTAAATATAAATGATGGAATGAGATAATTTATTAAGAACAAGAAAACAAATTATTTTACAGGTAGTCGTTTAAATATCCACTGGCGTCGGCCGGCTTCATATCGTTGTAGGAAACAGGATGGATGTAAATGGACTGTAATCTATGAGATGATACCCATGGAACTCAGGAGAGTTGGTATTATGGCCAGATAATGGAATGCATTACTATGGCATCAAAACTAACCTTACACATACACACACACATTAGCTGACACACCTATATCGTTCACAGCATGAATGGTGTGGTCAAATGGCTCCAGTGGTCAAGGGAACAGTCCACTCTTCCTTAGGACCCGAGCTTGGTTCACAGAAACTACACAGCAGCTGACAGCCATCTGTATCTGCAATTCCAGTTTCTCTGAAGGCTTCTTATGTCCTTCACATGTGTCACACATGAGCGTGATACACAGAAATAAGATGGAAGCATTGCCACAATCATGGGATAGCTGCCAAGGAGGGCTGTTAACAGGGCGTACTTACAGCCCAAAAGAGAAAAGTGCCTTGCACCGAAGCTCTATGTAGATGCTGGGACCAAAGCCCAAGTCCTCAGTTCTGCTGGAGGAGCCAGTATTAACCAGTCACCTACCATTTTTTTCCAGCCACAGACCCTGCCCTCTGGAAGCACAGAATAAAACGTACTCATTATGGAACCATGTTGATGGGACACTGCCAAATAAGACTTTACTTCAATTAAATTTTGATGGGCTATACCTGCAGGTACCTATACGTTTGTCTGGAACCACATGTTTCTACACATTCCTGCACTAATGAAATCGATAATAGTTGTTAAGATATCCCCAATACTGAGAATGCAGGCATAACAACAACGATTATGTTAGACATAATAATCCAATTAAAAGATACTATCCATATGGAGATCAAAGGGAAATACCTTACTCATAAAGTTAGTAATCATATCACACGTCCTTTCCAAAAACTAATCTGAAATTCTAATCGCATTAGGCTTCCAACTGAGCAACAGCAGCAGTACAGAAGGAACAGCAGTCGCCTAAACAGCCAATGAGAAGAACCGACTGCCTTGGAAAGTGACAAGTCTCCTTGTGTATCAGGAGGTGCCTGCAGGTGCATTTTGCACGTTCGGGAGCTGGTTGTTGGGAAGGGAGAAACGAGTCTGGTGGGAGCTCATATATACTTTCATGATTTGTGAATCTTTGGGGAAGTGAAGATGGAATGTGACACGGCACCCCCACGTTTCTCAGGATCCAAGAAGCTGAACCCGTTTACGTTTCACTTATGCAACCAAAGCTCCAGACCATATTTTTGATGTTCCCAACTCAACACCACAATACATGATCAAAGGAATAAATCTTGAGTGGAAATATGTACTTGTAAAGTACATAGCATTAATAAGAGATAACATAACTAACACTTTAAGGTGTATTTGTCCTATCTAAAGAGCTATATGAGATCTCAGTTCATTGGCGTCTTACTGTAATAGAGCTTTCAATGGAGTAAACTTTCAGAATTCACATTCCTATCATGAGACCAACCTGTCATCCTCAACGTGAAATTCCCTGTAATGTCAGAGAAAGGACTTGCACCCCAATAAAGGCATATCATTTACCTAGGAGTATAATAATAGAGGCCATGACAGAGAGGAGACACCTGGGAGCACTGATTGTTTCTTCTTCTTCATGTTATAGACACATGGACACATGATTCACAGCAACAAAATATTAAATGTATTTTAGATTTTAAATATGATTGGGCGGGATCAATGACTTTGGGGGGAAAACTTTGAAGTAATTGACTCCGGAATTTCCAGCCAAAACATTGAGTCATTACAGGATATATTGGCCTCGGTACATTCTTATCAATGAAGACACAGAAATTTAATCTGAAAACGATTTGCAGCTGGGCATGTGTGGCCCAGGAATCTACTCCCCGCACCCAGGAATCAAAAATATGTGAATATCTATGGTGTTAGGGAGGCCTGATGAAAAGAAAATTGGGGGAAAGGCTCACCATATAGAGTGGGGAGATAAAAAAAGGAAAACAGACAATAAAAACAGACACAACTTGGAAATTTACAATTCTTCTGGCCTGTCAGGACACAATTCATTTTCAAAATTCCATAATGTGTATTAAGGTGATGCCTAGACATCATAGACATTTGGACTGTAAACTGAGAGCCCTCATGACCCTTTCCTTATCAAGTTGGTTCTGGGAACTGTTTCTAACAGAATCAAGAAACAAACTTTAAGTTAAGCACAGATCAACATTCAAAAATACTCAGACTTTTAAAACAAAACCTACCTGGCATTGGAGGAAACGGTGGTCCCACAAAGTCCCCTGGTGGGACATACCATCCAGAACCTCCACAGACGTTTCCTTGAGGAGGAGGTGGTGGGATCTGGCCTCTTGGATCAACTATAAAGGCAGGGCCCTCAGGTCCTCTAAGCTCAGAACCAAGTGGAGGAGTCAATTCATGTCCAGCTGCATCATGTGCATCATGGCCAGAGGTGGGCAAACGTGTCTCCTGGAACAGAGTGACAATATGCTGTCAGTGAGGTAGTTTGCTTCACTATTCCTTTACCGGGATTGTCAGGCACAGAAGAAAGCATTCCATGACATTCCAGCAAGCCATGTAACAGCCCCAGTTTGCCACATGTGTACAGGTGCCGCCTACTCGCTATCCTAACTAGGGTTACTAGTTCAGCACAAATCGTTAAACATGGCAGTGACACTCTCCCTAGCTCACCCTCAAACAAACACACAGTTCATGCTGATCTAGATAGACAGACAGTTTACGAAACAGACATGCACCAGGAGGTAGTTAGAGACAATGGCCTTGAATACATGAACTCCCATTCACATATTGGTATAGTTCTGTCAGTATGTGGCCACATGGTCAATACAGTGGGATCGAAGACTGGAAGCATCTCTAATGGAAAAACCTATCTGGAATCGAAAAATAACGACGGTTTTTATCAGACACAGACAAATAGGAAAACTCTTGAGTTGAGCATATGTCCACAATGAACAAAATCAAGGCTGTGTGTTAAAAGTAAAATAGATACATATTAAGATTCCAGTAAGATTTGCAGGACAGAAGTATGAAAAAGAGCATTACAATTGAACAAATGTTGAATGTCTTCTAAAAGTGTTAAAAGTTGAGGTGGGAGATATCAGTGTTTTTTTTTTTATCATTGTTTTTCTCTTGTTTTTGTTAGCATTTTTTTTTTTCATTTCACAGAAAGGGCATTTTTGACTCCATGTATGTCTGCATACTATTTTCACTCACTGTTCTTGAAGGGCAGAATAGGACATCAGATCCCTTGAAATGGAGTTAAGATGGGTGGTGAGCCACCACAGAGTTTCTGGGAATCAAAACCAGGTCCTTCAAAAGAGCAGCGAATGCTTTTAATAGTGTATGCCTTTTCAGTCCTACCAGGTTTTCAAGGCACATTCTGTCCATATAGCCCACGCAGGCTTTGAAAATGCCATGCTCCTGCCTGAATCTGCAAAATGCTGGGAACACGTGGGCCATCAATCCCTGGCCCGTGATCTGTATGATTTCACAGAAGGTTACAGGTCAACAATGAGTGGTGATGCTAGGTCTAAGTATACTTAATAAATATCACAACGCACAAGAGCTCAAGTCTTGTTCTAATGAAACCTAGAAACTCCTTGTGGATCCACGGGTAGATGTCAATTTCCACAACTTACCACGGGGTCGTGTTTGGTGGCACTCTTCCCGGACTCCAATGTTGAGTACACTGGCTCACCTAGAAGTTAAACCAGGAAAATTCATGAGTTCTCCCTTTATTTTCAGGAGGTTTCCCAATCCAAATACCACTGACATGTCCCATTCCCCTTGTCGGGATAGAATACAGGGCGACAGGAATACAATAGCAATGCTCATCACGGTGACAAAAGCAGCCTCAGACTTGGGAGAATTTCCATAGAACACATATGGTTTTGAAGTGTGCTGGTGACATGTACAGCTGGCTCTTAGGCAATCTTGCTTACTTATTAGCCTTAAAGAACAACTAGAGATTCAGCATTCACATCCTGTCTGCATGGTATGCCAACCTTTCCTTCAGGACTGGACGGGCACTGTTATGGTCGAGAACCCTTACAAGTGACTCAACAAACATATAATGAAAAGTTCAATTTCTTAATATTATGTTTTGTTTATGTCCATTGCATTTATAACTACAACAGAAACACACCTTTCCTGATTCAGTGTATAATGAGTGACAGTAGCAGGCAACCTGACAGGTTAAATCTACTAAATATAAATGATGGAATGAGATAATTTATTAAGAACAAGAAAACAAATTATTTTACAGGTAGTCGTTTAAATATCCACTGGCGTCGGCCGGCTTCATATCGTTGTAGGAAACAGGATGGATGTAAATGGACTGTAATCTATGAGATGATACCCATGGAACTCAGGAGAGTTGGTATTATGGCCAGATAATGGAATGCATTACTATGGCATCAAAACTAACCTTACACATACACACACACATTAGCTGACACACCTATATCGTTCACAGCATGAATGGTGTGGTCAAATGGCTCCAGTGGTCAAGGGAACAGTCCACTCTTCCTTAGGACCCGAGCTTGGTTCACAGAAACTACACAGCAGCTGACAGCCATCTGTATCTGCAATTCCAGTTTCTCTGAAGGCTTCTTATGTCCTTCACATGTGTCACACATGAGCGTGATACACAGAAATAAGATGGAAGCATTGCCACAATCATGGGATAGCTGCCAAGGAGGGCTGTTAACAGGGCGTACTTACAGCCCAAAAGAGAAAAGTGCCTTGCACCGAAGCTCTATGTAGATGCTGGGACCAAAGCCCAAGTCCTCAGTTCTGCTGGAGGAGCCAGTATTAACCAGTCACCTACCATTTTTTTCCAGCCACAGACCCTGCCCTCTGGAAGCACAGAATAAAACGTACTCATTATGGAACCATGTTGATGGGACACTGCCAAATAAGACTTTACTTCAATTAAATTTTGATGGGCTATACCTGCAGGTACCTATACGTTTGTCTGGAACCACATGTTTCTACACATTCCTGCACTAATGAAATCGATAATAGTTGTTAAGATATCCCCAATACTGAGAATGCAGGCATAACAACAACGATTATGTTAGACATAATAATCCAATTAAAAGATACTATCCATATGGAGATCAAAGGGAAATACCTTACTCATAAAGTTAGTAATCATATCACACGTCCTTTCCAAAAACTAATCTGAAATTCTAATCGCATTAGGCTTCCAACTGAGCAACAGCAGCAGTACAGAAGGAACAGCAGTCGCCTAAACAGCCAATGAGAAGAACCGACTGCCTTGGAAAGTGACAAGTCTCCTTGTGTATCAGGAGGTGCCTGCAGGTGCATTTTGCACGTTCGGGAGCTGGTTGTTGGGAAGGGAGAAACGAGTCTGGTGGGAGCTCATATATACTTTCATGATTTGTGAATCTTTGGGGAAGTGAAGATGGAATGTGACACGGCACCCCCACGTTTCTCAGGATCCAAGAAGCTGAACCCGTTTACGTTTCACTTATGCAACCAAAGCTCCAGACCATATTTTTGATGTTCCCAACTCAACACCACAATACATGATCAAAGGAATAAATCTTGAGTGGAAATATGTACTTGTAAAGTACATAGCATTAATAAGAGATAACATAACTAACACTTTAAGGTGTATTTGTCCTATCTAAAGAGCTATATGAGATCTCAGTTCATTGGCGTCTTACTGTAATAGAGCTTTCAATGGAGTAAACTTTCAGAATTCACATTCCTATCATGAGACCAACCTGTCATCCTCAACGTGAAATTCCCTGTAATGTCAGAGAAAGGACTTGCACCCCAATAAAGGCATATCATTTACCTAGGAGTATAATAATAGAGGCCATGACAGAGAGGAGACACCTGGGAGCACTGATTGTTTCTTCTTCTTCATGTTATAGACACATGGACACATGATTCACAGCAACAAAATATTAAATGTATTTTAGATTTTAAATATGATTGGGCGGGATCAATGACTTTGGGGGAAAACTTTGAAGTAATTGACTCCGGAATTTCCAGCCAAAACATTGAGTCATTACAGGATATATTGGCCTCGGTACATTCTTATCAATGAAGACACAGAAATTTAATCTGAAAACGATTTGCAGCTGGGCATGTGTGGCCCAGGAATCTACTCCCCGCACCCAGGAATCAAAAATATGTGAATATCTATGGTGTTAGGGAGGCCTGATGAAAAGAAAATTGGGGGAAAGGCTCACCATATAGAGTGGGGAGATAAAAAAAGGAAAACAGACAATAAAAACAGACACAACTTGGAAATTTACAATTCTTCTGGCCTGTCAGGACACAATTCATTTTCAAAATTCCATAATGTGTATTAAGGTGATGCCTAGACATCATAGACATTTGGACTGTAAACTGAGAGCCCTCATGACCCTTTCCTTATCAAGTTGGTTCTGGGAACTGTTTCTAACAGAATCAAGAAACAAACTTTAAGTTAAGCACAGATCAACATTCAAAAATACTCAGACTTTTAAAACAAAACCTACCTGGCATTGGAGGAAACGGTGGTCCCACAAAGTCCCCTGGTGGGACATACCATCCAGAACCTCCACAGACGTTTCCTTGAGGAGGAGGTGGTGGGATCTGGCCTCTTGGATCAACTATAAAGGCAGGGCCCTCAGGTCCTCTAAGCTCAGAACCAAGTGGAGGAGTCAATTCATGTCCAGCTGCATCATGTGCATCATGGCCAGAGGTGGGCAAACGTGTCTCCTGGAACAGAGTGACAATATGCTGTCAGTGAGGTAGTTTGCTTCACTATTCCTTTACCGGGATTGTCAGGCACAGAAGAAAGCATTCCATGACATTCCAGCAAGCCATGTAACAGCCCCAGTTTGCCACATGTGTACAGGTGCCGCCTACTCGCTATCCTAACTAGGGTTACTAGTTCAGCACAAATCGTTAAACATGGCAGTGACACTCTCCCTAGCTCACCCTCAAACAAACACACAGTTCATGCTGATCTAGATAGACAGACAGTTTACGAAACAGACATGCACCAGGAGGTAGTTAGAGACAATGGCCTTGAATACATGAACTCCCATTCACATATTGGTATAGTTCTGTCAGTATGTGGCCACATGGTCAATACAGTGGGATCGAAGACTGGAAGCATCTCTAATGGAAAAACCTATCTGGAATCGAAAAATAACGACGGTTTTTATCAGACACAGACAAATAGGAAAACTCTTGAGTTGAGCATATGTCCACAATGAACAAAATCAAGGCTGTGTGTTAAAAGTAAAATAGATACATATTAAGATTCCAGTAAGATTTGCAGGACAGAAGTATGAAAAAGAGCATTACAATTGAACAAATGTTGAATGTCTTCTAAAAGTGTTAAAAGTTGAGGTGGGAGATATCAGTGTTTTTTTTTTTTATCATTGTTTTTCTCTTGTTTTTGTTAGCATTTTTTTTTTCATTTCACAGAAAGGGCATTTTTGACTCCATGTATGTCTGCATACTATTTTCACTCACTGTTCTTGAAGGGCAGAATAGGACATCAGATCCCTTGAAATGGAGTTAAGATGGGTGGTGAGCCACCACAGAGTTTCTGGGAATCAAAACCAGGTCCTTCAAAAGAGCAGCGAATGCTTTTAATAGTGTATGCCTTTTCAGTCCTACCAGGTTTTCAAGGCACATTCTGTCCATATAGCCCACGCAGGCTTTGAAAATGCCATGCTCCTGCCTGAATCTGCAAAATGCTGGGAACACGTGGGCCATCAATCCCTGGCCCGTGATCTGTATGATTTCACAGAAGGTTACAGGTCAACAATGAGTGGTGATGCTAGGTCTAAGTATACTTAATAAATATCACAACGCACAAGAGCTCAAGTCTTGTTCTAATGAAACCTAGAAACTCCTTGTGGATCCACGGGTAGATGTCAATTTCCACAACTTACCACGGGGTCGTGTTTGGTGGCACTCTTCCCGGACTCCAATGTTGAGTACACTGGCTCACCTAGAAGTTAAACCAGGAAAATTCATGAGTTCTCCCTTTATTTTCAGGAGGTTTCCCAATCCAAATACCACTGACATGTCCCATTCCCCTTGTCGGGATAGAATACAGGGCGACAGGAATACAATAGCAATGCTCATCACGGTGACAAAAGCAGCCTCAGACTTGGGAGAATTTCCATAGAACACATATGGTTTTGAAGTGTGCTGGTGACATGTACAGCTGGCTCTTAGGCAATCTTGCTTACTTATTAGCCTTAAAGAACAACTAGAGATTCAGCATTCACATCCTGTCTGCATGGTATGCCAACCTTTCCTTCAGGACTGGACGGGCACTGTTATGGTCGAGAACCCTTACAAGTGACTCAACAAACATATAATGAAAAGTTCAATTTCTTAATATTATGTTTTGTTTATGTCCATTGCATTTATAACTACAACAGAAACACACCTTTCCTGATTCAGTGTATAATGAGTGACAGTAGCAGGCAACCTGACAGGTTAAATCTACTAAATATAAATGATGGAATGAGATAATTTATTAAGAACAAGAAAACAAATTATTTTACAGGTAGTCGTTTAAATATCCACTGGCGTCGGCCGGCTTCATATCGTTGTAGGAAACAGGATGGATGTAAATGGACTGTAATCTATGAGATGATACCCATGGAACTCAGGAGAGTTGGTATTATGGCCAGATAATGGAATGCATTACTATGGCATCAAAACTAACCTTACACATACACACACACATTAGCTGACACACCTATATCGTTCACAGCATGAATGGTGTGGTCAAATGGCTCCAGTGGTCAAGGGAACAGTCCACTCTTCCTTAGGACCCGAGCTTGGTTCACAGAAACTACACAGCAGCTGACAGCCATCTGTATCTGCAATTCCAGTTTCTCTGAAGGCTTCTTATGTCCTTCACATGTGTCACACATGAGCGTGATACACAGAAATAAGATGGAAGCATTGCCACAATCATGGGATAGCTGCCAAGGAGGGCTGTTAACAGGGCGTACTTACAGCCCAAAAGAGAAAAGTGCCTTGCACCGAAGCTCTATGTAGATGCTGGGACCAAAGCCCAAGTCCTCAGTTCTGCTGGAGGAGCCAGTATTAACCAGTCACCTACCATTTTTTTCCAGCCACAGACCCTGCCCTCTGGAAGCACAGAATAAAACGTACTCATTATGGAACCATGTTGATGGGACACTGCCAAATAAGACTTTACTTCAATTAAATTTTGATGGGCTATACCTGCAGGTACCTATACGTTTGTCTGGAACCACATGTTTCTACACATTCCTGCACTAATGAAATCGATAATAGTTGTTAAGATATCCCCAATACTGAGAATGCAGGCATAACAACAACGATTATGTTAGACATAATAATCCAATTAAAAGATACTATCCATATGGAGATCAAAGGGAAATACCTTACTCATAAAGTTAGTAATCATATCACACGTCCTTTCCAAAAACTAATCTGAAATTCTAATCGCATTAGGCTTCCAACTGAGCAACAGCAGCAGTACAGAAGGAACAGCAGTCGCCTAAACAGCCAATGAGAAGAACCGACTGCCTTGGAAAGTGACAAGTCTCCTTGTGTATCAGGAGGTGCCTGCAGGTGCATTTTGCACGTTCGGGAGCTGGTTGTTGGGAAGGGAGAAACGAGTCTGGTGGGAGCTCATATATACTTTCATGATTTGTGAATCTTTGGGGAAGTGAAGATGGAATGTGACACGGCACCCCCACGTTTCTCAGGATCCAAGAAGCTGAACCCGTTTACGTTTCACTTATGCAACCAAAGCTCCAGACCATATTTTTGATGTTCCCAACTCAACACCACAATACATGATCAAAGGAATAAATCTTGAGTGGAAATATGTACTTGTAAAGTACATAGCATTAATAAGAGATAACATAACTAACACTTTAAGGTGTATTTGTCCTATCTAAAGAGCTATATGAGATCTCAGTTCATTGGCGTCTTACTGTAATAGAGCTTTCAATGGAGTAAACTTTCAGAATTCACATTCCTATCATGAGACCAACCTGTCATCCTCAACGTGAAATTCCCTGTAATGTCAGAGAAAGGACTTGCACCCCAATAAAGGCATATCATTTACCTAGGAGTATAATAATAGAGGCCATGACAGAGAGGAGACACCTGGGAGCACTGATTGTTTCTTCTTCTTCATGTTATAGACACATGGACACATGATTCACAGCAACAAAATATTAAATGTATTTTAGATTTTAAATATGATTGGGCGGGATCAATGACTTTGGGGGAAAACTTTGAAGTAATTGACTCCGGAATTTCCAGCCAAAACATTGAGTCATTACAGGATATATTGGCCTCGGTACATTCTTATCAATGAAGACACAGAAATTTAATCTGAAAACGATTTGCAGCTGGGCATGTGTGGCCCAGGAATCTACTCCCCGCACCCAGGAATCAAAAATATGTGAATATCTATGGTGTTAGGGAGGCCTGATGAAAAGAAAATTGGGGGAAAGGCTCACCATATAGAGTGGGGAGATAAAAAAAGGAAAACAGACAATAAAAACAGACACAACTTGGAAATTTACAATTCTTCTGGCCTGTCAGGACACAATTCATTTTCAAAATTCCATAATGTGTATTAAGGTGATGCCTAGACATCATAGACATTTGGACTGTAAACTGAGAGCCCTCATGACCCTTTCCTTATCAAGTTGGTTCTGGGAACTGTTTCTAACAGAATCAAGAAACAAACTTTAAGTTAAGCACAGATCAACATTCAAAAATACTCAGACTTTTAAAACAAAACCTACCTGGCATTGGAGGAAACGGTGGTCCCACAAAGTCCCCTGGTGGGACATACCATCCAGAACCTCCACAGACGTTTCCTTGAGGAGGAGGTGGTGGGATCTGGCCTCTTGGATCAACTATAAAGGCAGGGCCCTCAGGTCCTCTAAGCTCAGAACCAAGTGGAGGAGTCAATTCATGTCCAGCTGCATCATGTGCATCATGGCCAGAGGTGGGCAAACGTGTCTCCTGGAACAGAGTGACAATATGCTGTCAGTGAGGTAGTTTGCTTCACTATTCCTTTACCGGGATTGTCAGGCACAGAAGAAAGCATTCCATGACATTCCAGCAAGCCATGTAACAGCCCCAGTTTGCCACATGTGTACAGGTGCCGCCTACTCGCTATCCTAACTAGGGTTACTAGTTCAGCACAAATCGTTAAACATGGCAGTGACACTCTCCCTAGCTCACCCTCAAACAAACACACAGTTCATGCTGATCTAGATAGACAGACAGTTTACGAAACAGACATGCACCAGGAGGTAGTTAGAGACAATGGCCTTGAATACATGAACTCCCATTCACATATTGGTATAGTTCTGTCAGTATGTGGCCACATGGTCAATACAGTGGGATCGAAGACTGGAAGCATCTCTAATGGAAAAACCTATCTGGAATCGAAAAATAACGACGGTTTTTATCAGACACAGACAAATAGGAAAACTCTTGAGTTGAGCATATGTCCACAATGAACAAAATCAAGGCTGTGTGTTAAAAGTAAAATAGATACATATTAAGATTCCAGTAAGATTTGCAGGACAGAAGTATGAAAAAGAGCATTACAATTGAACAAATGTTGAATGTCTTCTAAAAGTGTTAAAAGTTGAGGTGGGAGATATCAGTGTTTTTTTTTTTATCATTGTTTTTCTCTTGTTTTTGTTAGCATTTTTTTTTTTCATTTCACAGAAAGGGCATTTTTGACTCCATGTATGTCTGCATACTATTTTCACTCACTGTTCTTGAAGGGCAGAATAGGACATCAGATCCCTTGAAATGGAGTTAAGATGGGTGGTGAGCCACCACAGAGTTTCTGGGAATCAAAACCAGGTCCTTCAAAAGAGCAGCGAATGCTTTTAATAGTGTATGCCTTTTCAGTCCTACCAGGTTTTCAAGGCACATTCTGTCCATATAGCCCACGCAGGCTTTGAAAATGCCATGCTCCTGCCTGAATCTGCAAAATGCTGGGAACACGTGGGCCATCAATCCCTGGCCCGTGATCTGTATGATTTCACAGAAGGTTACAGGTCAACAATGAGTGGTGATGCTAGGTCTAAGTATACTTAATAAATATCACAACGCACAAGAGCTCAAGTCTTGTTCTAATGAAACCTAGAAACTCCTTGTGGATCCACGGGTAGATGTCAATTTCCACAACTTACCACGGGGTCGTGTTTGGTGGCACTCTTCCCGGACTCCAATGTTGAGTACACTGGCTCACCTAGAAGTTAAACCAGGAAAATTCATGAGTTCTCCCTTTATTTTCAGGAGGTTTCCCAATCCAAATACCACTGACATGTCCCATTCCCCTTGTCGGGATAGAATACAGGGCGACAGGAATACAATAGCAATGCTCATCACGGTGACAAAAGCAGCCTCAGACTTGGGAGAATTTCCATAGAACACATATGGTTTTGAAGTGTGCTGGTGACATGTACAGCTGGCTCTTAGGCAATCTTGCTTACTTATTAGCCTTAAAGAACAACTAGAGATTCAGCATTCACATCCTGTCTGCATGGTATGCCAACCTTTCCTTCAGGACTGGACGGGCACTGTTATGGTCGAGAACCCTTACAAGTGACTCAACAAACATATAATGAAAAGTTCAATTTCTTAATATTATGTTTTGTTTATGTCCATTGCATTTATAACTACAACAGAAACACACCTTTCCTGATTCAGTGTATAATGAGTGACAGTAGCAGGCAACCTGACAGGTTAAATCTACTAAATATAAATGATGGAATGAGATAATTTATTAAGAACAAGAAAACAAATTATTTTACAGGTAGTCGTTTAAATATCCACTGGCGTCGGCCGGCTTCATATCGTTGTAGGAAACAGGATGGATGTAAATGGACTGTAATCTATGAGATGATACCCATGGAACTCAGGAGAGTTGGTATTATGGCCAGATAATGGAATGCATTACTATGGCATCAAAACTAACCTTACACATACACACACACATTAGCTGACACACCTATATCGTTCACAGCATGAATGGTGTGGTCAAATGGCTCCAGTGGTCAAGGGAACAGTCCACTCTTCCTTAGGACCCGAGCTTGGTTCACAGAAACTACACAGCAGCTGACAGCCATCTGTATCTGCAATTCCAGTTTCTCTGAAGGCTTCTTATGTCCTTCACATGTGTCACACATGAGCGTGATACACAGAAATAAGATGGAAGCATTGCCACAATCATGGGATAGCTGCCAAGGAGGGCTGTTAACAGGGCGTACTTACAGCCCAAAAGAGAAAAGTGCCTTGCACCGAAGCTCTATGTAGATGCTGGGACCAAAGCCCAAGTCCTCAGTTCTGCTGGAGGAGCCAGTATTAACCAGTCACCTACCATTTTTTTCCAGCCACAGACCCTGCCCTCTGGAAGCACAGAATAAAACGTACTCATTATGGAACCATGTTGATGGGACACTGCCAAATAAGACTTTACTTCAATTAAATTTTGATGGGCTATACCTGCAGGTACCTATACGTTTGTCTGGAACCACATGTTTCTACACATTCCTGCACTAATGAAATCGATAATAGTTGTTAAGATATCCCCAATACTGAGAATGCAGGCATAACAACAACGATTATGTTAGACATAATAATCCAATTAAAAGATACTATCCATATGGAGATCAAAGGGAAATACCTTACTCATAAAGTTAGTAATCATATCACACGTCCTTTCCAAAAACTAATCTGAAATTCTAATCGCATTAGGCTTCCAACTGAGCAACAGCAGCAGTACAGAAGGAACAGCAGTCGCCTAAACAGCCAATGAGAAGAACCGACTGCCTTGGAAAGTGACAAGTCTCCTTGTGTATCAGGAGGTGCCTGCAGGTGCATTTTGCACGTTCGGGAGCTGGTTGTTGGGAAGGGAGAAACGAGTCTGGTGGGAGCTCATATATACTTTCATGATTTGTGAATCTTTGGGGAAGTGAAGATGGAATGTGACACGGCACCCCCACGTTTCTCAGGATCCAAGAAGCTGAACCCGTTTACGTTTCACTTATGCAACCAAAGCTCCAGACCATATTTTTGATGTTCCCAACTCAACACCACAATACATGATCAAAGGAATAAATCTTGAGTGGAAATATGTACTTGTAAAGTACATAGCATTAATAAGAGATAACATAACTAACACTTTAAGGTGTATTTGTCCTATCTAAAGAGCTATATGAGATCTCAGTTCATTGGCGTCTTACTGTAATAGAGCTTTCAATGGAGTAAACTTTCAGAATTCACATTCCTATCATGAGACCAACCTGTCATCCTCAACGTGAAATTCCCTGTAATGTCAGAGAAAGGACTTGCACCCCAATAAAGGCATATCATTTACCTAGGAGTATAATAATAGAGGCCATGACAGAGAGGAGACACCTGGGAGCACTGATTGTTTCTTCTTCTTCATGTTATAGACACATGGACACATGATTCACAGCAACAAAATATTAAATGTATTTTAGATTTTAAATATGATTGGGCGGGATCAATGACTTTGGGGGGAAAACTTTGAAGTAATTGACTCCGGAATTTCCAGCCAAAACATTGAGTCATTACAGGATATATTGGCCTCGGTACATTCTTATCAATGAAGACACAGAAATTTAATCTGAAAACGATTTGCAGCTGGGCATGTGTGGCCCAGGAATCTACTCCCCGCACCCAGGAATCAAAAATATGTGAATATCTATGGTGTTAGGGAGGCCTGATGAAAAGAAAATTGGGGGAAAGGCTCACCATATAGAGTGGGGAGATAAAAAAAGGAAAACAGACAATAAAAACAGACACAACTTGGAAATTTACAATTCTTCTGGCCTGTCAGGACACAATTCATTTTCAAAATTCCATAATGTGTATTAAGGTGATGCCTAGACATCATAGACATTTGGACTGTAAACTGAGAGCCCTCATGACCCTTTCCTTATCAAGTTGGTTCTGGGAACTGTTTCTAACAGAATCAAGAAACAAACTTTAAGTTAAGCACAGATCAACATTCAAAAATACTCAGACTTTTAAAACAAAACCTACCTGGCATTGGAGGAAACGGTGGTCCCACAAAGTCCCCTGGTGGGACATACCATCCAGAACCTCCACAGACGTTTCCTTGAGGAGGAGGTGGTGGGATCTGGCCTCTTGGATCAACTATAAAGGCAGGGCCCTCAGGTCCTCTAAGCTCAGAACCAAGTGGAGGAGTCAATTCATGTCCAGCTGCATCATGTGCATCATGGCCAGAGGTGGGCAAACGTGTCTCCTGGAACAGAGTGACAATATGCTGTCAGTGAGGTAGTTTGCTTCACTATTCCTTTACCGGGATTGTCAGGCACAGAAGAAAGCATTCCATGACATTCCAGCAAGCCATGTAACAGCCCCAGTTTGCCACATGTGTACAGGTGCCGCCTACTCGCTATCCTAACTAGGGTTACTAGTTCAGCACAAATCGTTAAACATGGCAGTGACACTCTCCCTAGCTCACCCTCAAACAAACACACAGTTCATGCTGATCTAGATAGACAGACAGTTTACGAAACAGACATGCACCAGGAGGTAGTTAGAGACAATGGCCTTGAATACATGAACTCCCATTCACATATTGGTATAGTTCTGTCAGTATGTGGCCACATGGTCAATACAGTGGGATCGAAGACTGGAAGCATCTCTAATGGAAAAACCTATCTGGAATCGAAAAATAACGACGGTTTTTATCAGACACAGACAAATAGGAAAACTCTTGAGTTGAGCATATGTCCACAATGAACAAAATCAAGGCTGTGTGTTAAAAGTAAAATAGATACATATTAAGATTCCAGTAAGATTTGCAGGACAGAAGTATGAAAAAGAGCATTACAATTGAACAAATGTTGAATGTCTTCTAAAAGTGTTAAAAGTTGAGGTGGGAGATATCAGTGTTTTTTTTTTATCATTGTTTTTCTCTTGTTTTTGTTAGCATTTTTTTTTTCATTTCACAGAAAGGGCATTTTTGACTCCATGTATGTCTGCATACTATTTTCACTCACTGTTCTTGAAGGGCAGAATAGGACATCAGATCCCTTGAAATGGAGTTAAGATGGGTGGTGAGCCACCACAGAGTTTCTGGGAATCAAAACCAGGTCCTTCAAAAGAGCAGCGAATGCTTTTAATAGTGTATGCCTTTTCAGTCCTACCAGGTTTTCAAGGCACATTCTGTCCATATAGCCCACGCAGGCTTTGAAAATGCCATGCTCCTGCCTGAATCTGCAAAATGCTGGGAACACGTGGGCCATCAATCCCTGGCCCGTGATCTGTATGATTTCACAGAAGGTTACAGGTCAACAATGAGTGGTGATGCTAGGTCTAAGTATACTTAATAAATATCACAACGCACAAGAGCTCAAGTCTTGTTCTAATGAAACCTAGAAACTCCTTGTGGATCCACGGGTAGATGTCAATTTCCACAACTTACCACGGGGTCGTGTTTGGTGGCACTCTTCCCGGACTCCAATGTTGAGTACACTGGCTCACCTAGAAGTTAAACCAGGAAAATTCATGAGTTCTCCCTTTATTTTCAGGAGGTTTCCCAATCCAAATACCACTGACATGTCCCATTCCCCTTGTCGGGATAGAATACAGGGCGACAGGAATACAATAGCAATGCTCATCACGGTGACAAAAGCAGCCTCAGACTTGGGAGAATTTCCATAGAACACATATGGTTTTGAAGTGTGCTGGTGACATGTACAGCTGGCTCTTAGGCAATCTTGCTTACTTATTAGCCTTAAAGAACAACTAGAGATTCAGCATTCACATCCTGTCTGCATGGTATGCCAACCTTTCCTTCAGGACTGGACGGGCACTGTTATGGTCGAGAACCCTTACAAGTGACTCAACAAACATATAATGAAAAGTTCAATTTCTTAATATTATGTTTTGTTTATGTCCATTGCATTTATAACTACAACAGAAACACACCTTTCCTGATTCAGTGTATAATGAGTGACAGTAGCAGGCAACCTGACAGGTTAAATCTACTAAATATAAATGATGGAATGAGATAATTTATTAAGAACAAGAAAACAAATTATTTTACAGGTAGTCGTTTAAATATCCACTGGCGTCGGCCGGCTTCATATCGTTGTAGGAAACAGGATGGATGTAAATGGACTGTAATCTATGAGATGATACCCATGGAACTCAGGAGAGTTGGTATTATGGCCAGATAATGGAATGCATTACTATGGCATCAAAACTAACCTTACACATACACACACACATTAGCTGACACACCTATATCGTTCACAGCATGAATGGTGTGGTCAAATGGCTCCAGTGGTCAAGGGAACAGTCCACTCTTCCTTAGGACCCGAGCTTGGTTCACAGAAACTACACAGCAGCTGACAGCCATCTGTATCTGCAATTCCAGTTTCTCTGAAGGCTTCTTATGTCCTTCACATGTGTCACACATGAGCGTGATACACAGAAATAAGATGGAAGCATTGCCACAATCATGGGATAGCTGCCAAGGAGGGCTGTTAACAGGGCGTACTTACAGCCCAAAAGAGAAAAGTGCCTTGCACCGAAGCTCTATGTAGATGCTGGGACCAAAGCCCAAGTCCTCAGTTCTGCTGGAGGAGCCAGTATTAACCAGTCACCTACCATTTTTTTCCAGCCACAGACCCTGCCCTCTGGAAGCACAGAATAAAACGTACTCATTATGGAACCATGTTGATGGGACACTGCCAAATAAGACTTTACTTCAATTAAATTTTGATGGGCTATACCTGCAGGTACCTATACGTTTGTCTGGAACCACATGTTTCTACACATTCCTGCACTAATGAAATCGATAATAGTTGTTAAGATATCCCCAATACTGAGAATGCAGGCATAACAACAACGATTATGTTAGACATAATAATCCAATTAAAAGATACTATCCATATGGAGATCAAAGGGAAATACCTTACTCATAAAGTTAGTAATCATATCACACGTCCTTTCCAAAAACTAATCTGAAATTCTAATCGCATTAGGCTTCCAACTGAGCAACAGCAGCAGTACAGAAGGAACAGCAGTCGCCTAAACAGCCAATGAGAAGAACCGACTGCCTTGGAAAGTGACAAGTCTCCTTGTGTATCAGGAGGTGCCTGCAGGTGCATTTTGCACGTTCGGGAGCTGGTTGTTGGGAAGGGAGAAACGAGTCTGGTGGGAGCTCATATATACTTTCATGATTTGTGAATCTTTGGGGAAGTGAAGATGGAATGTGACACGGCACCCCCGTTTCTCAGGATCCAAGAAGCTGAACCCGTTTACGTTTCACTTATGCAACCAAAGCTCCAGACCATATTTTTGATGTTCCCAACTCAACACCACAATACATGATCAAAGGAATAAATCTTGAGTGGAAATATGTACTTGTAAAGTACATAGCATTAATAAGAGATAACATAACTAACACTTTAAGGTGTATTTGTCCTATCTAAAGAGCTATATGAGATCTCAGTTCATTGGCGTCTTACTGTAATAGAGCTTTCAATGGAGTAAACTTTCAGAATTCACATTCCTATCATGAGACCAACCTGTCATCCTCAACGTGAAATTCCCTGTAATGTCAGAGAAAGGACTTGCACCCCAATAAAGGCATATCATTTACCTAGGAGTATAATAATAGAGGCCATGACAGAGAGGAGACACCTGGGAGCACTGATTGTTTCTTCTTCTTCATGTTATAGACACATGGACACATGATTCACAGCAACAAAATATTAAATGTATTTTAGATTTTAAATATGATTGGGCGGGATCAATGACTTTGGGGGAAAACTTTGAAGTAATTGACTCCGGAATTTCCAGCCAAAACATTGAGTCATTACAGGATATATTGGCCTCGGTACATTCTTATCAATGAAGACACAGAAATTTAATCTGAAAACGATTTGCAGCTGGGCATGTGTGGCCCAGGAATCTACTCCCCGCACCCAGGAATCAAAAATATGTGAATATCTATGGTGTTAGGGAGGCCTGATGAAAAGAAAATTGGGGGAAAGGCTCACCATATAGAGTGGGGGAGATAAAAAAAGGAAAACAGACAATAAAAACAGACACAACTTGGAAATTTACAATTCTTCTGGCCTGTCAGGACACAATTCATTTTCAAAATTCCATAATGTGTATTAAGGTGATGCCTAGACATCATAGACATTTGGACTGTAAACTGAGAGCCCTCATGACCCTTTCCTTATCAAGTTGGTTCTGGGAACTGTTTCTAACAGAATCAAGAAACAAACTTTAAGTTAAGCACAGATCAACATTCAAAAATACTCAGACTTTTAAAACAAAACCTACCTGGCATTGGAGGAAACGGTGGTCCCACAAAGTCCCCTGGTGGGACATACCATCCAGAACCTCCACAGACGTTTCCTTGAGGAGGAGGTGGTGGGATCTGGCCTCTTGGATCAACTATAAAGGCAGGGCCCTCAGGTCCTCTAAGCTCAGAACCAAGTGGAGGAGTCAATTCATGTCCAGCTGCATCATGTGCATCATGGCCAGAGGTGGGCAAACGTGTCTCCTGGAACAGAGTGACAATATGCTGTCAGTGAGGTAGTTTGCTTCACTATTCCTTTACCGGGATTGTCAGGCACAGAAGAAAGCATTCCATGACATTCCAGCAAGCCATGTAACAGCCCCAGTTTGCCACATGTGTACAGGTGCCGCCTACTCGCTATCCTAACTAGGGTTACTAGTTCAGCACAAATCGTTAAACATGGCAGTGACACTCTCCCTAGCTCACCCTCAAACAAACACACAGTTCATGCTGATCTAGATAGACAGACAGTTTACGAAACAGACATGCACCAGGAGGTAGTTAGAGACAATGGCCTTGAATACATGAACTCCCATTCACATATTGGTATAGTTCTGTCAGTATGTGGCCACATGGTCAATACAGTGGGATCGAAGACTGGAAGCATCTCTAATGGAAAAACCTATCTGGAATCGAAAAATAACGACGGTTTTTATCAGACACAGACAAATAGGAAAACTCTTGAGTTGAGCATATGTCCACAATGAACAAAATCAAGGCTGTGTGTTAAAAGTAAAATAGATACATATTAAGATTCCAGTAAGATTTGCAGGACAGAAGTATGAAAAAGAGCATTACAATTGAACAAATGTTGAATGTCTTCTAAAAGTGTTAAAAGTTGAGGTGGGAGATATCAGTGTTTTTTTTTTTATCATTGTTTTTCTCTTGTTTTTGTTAGCATTTTTTTTTTTCATTTCACAGAAAGGGCATTTTTGACTCCATGTATGTCTGCATACTATTTTCACTCACTGTTCTTGAAGGGCAGAATAGGACATCAGATCCCTTGAAATGGAGTTAAGATGGGTGGTGAGCCACCACAGAGTTTCTGGGAATCAAAACCAGGTCCTTCAAAAGAGCAGCGAATGCTTTTAATAGTGTATGCCTTTTCAGTCCTACCAGGTTTTCAAGGCACATTCTGTCCATATAGCCCACGCAGGCTTTGAAAATGCCATGCTCCTGCCTGAATCTGCAAAATGCTGGGAACACGTGGGCCATCAATCCCTGGCCCGTGATCTGTATGATTTCACAGAAGGTTACAGGTCAACAATGAGTGGTGATGCTAGGTCTAAGTATACTTAATAAATATCACAACGCACAAGAGCTCAAGTCTTGTTCTAATGAAACCTAGAAACTCCTTGTGGATCCACGGGTAGATGTCAATTTCCACAACTTACCACGGGGTCGTGTTTGGTGGCACTCTTCCCGGACTCCAATGTTGAGTACACTGGCTCACCTAGAAGTTAAACCAGGAAAATTCATGAGTTCTCCCTTTATTTTCAGGAGGTTTCCCAATCCAAATACCACTGACATGTCCCATTCCCCTTGTCGGGATAGAATACAGGGCGACAGGAATACAATAGCAATGCTCATCACGGTGACAAAAGCAGCCTCAGACTTGGGAGAATTTCCATAGAACACATATGGTTTTGAAGTGTGCTGGTGACATGTACAGCTGGCTCTTAGGCAATCTTGCTTACTTATTAGCCTTAAAGAACAACTAGAGATTCAGCATTCACATCCTGTCTGCATGGTATGCCAACCTTTCCTTCAGGACTGGACGGGCACTGTTATGGTCGAGAACCCTTACAAGTGACTCAACAAACATATAATGAAAAGTTCAATTTCTTAATATTATGTTTTGTTTATGTCCATTGCATTTATAACTACAACAGAAACACACCTTTCCTGATTCAGTGTATAATGAGTGACAGTAGCAGGCAACCTGACAGGTTAAATCTACTAAATATAAATGATGGAATGAGATAATTTATTAAGAACAAGAAAACAAATTATTTTACAGGTAGTCGTTTAAATATCCACTGGCGTCGGCCGGCTTCATATCGTTGTAGGAAACAGGATGGATGTAAATGGACTGTAATCTATGAGATGATACCCATGGAACTCAGGAGAGTTGGTATTATGGCCAGATAATGGAATGCATTACTATGGCATCAAAACTAACCTTACACATACACACACACATTAGCTGACACACCTATATCGTTCACAGCATGAATGGTGTGGTCAAATGGCTCCAGTGGTCAAGGGAACAGTCCACTCTTCCTTAGGACCCGAGCTTGGTTCACAGAAACTACACAGCAGCTGACAGCCATCTGTATCTGCAATTCCAGTTTCTCTGAAGGCTTCTTATGTCCTTCACATGTGTCACACATGAGCGTGATACACAGAAATAAGATGGAAGCATTGCCACAATCATGGGATAGCTGCCAAGGAGGGCTGTTAACAGGGCGTACTTACAGCCCAAAAGAGAAAAGTGCCTTGCACCGAAGCTCTATGTAGATGCTGGGACCAAAGCCCAAGTCCTCAGTTCTGCTGGAGGAGCCAGTATTAACCAGTCACCTACCATTTTTTTCCAGCCACAGACCCTGCCCTCTGGAAGCACAGAATAAAACGTACTCATTATGGAACCATGTTGATGGGACACTGCCAAATAAGACTTTACTTCAATTAAATTTTGATGGGCTATACCTGCAGGTACCTATACGTTTGTCTGGAACCACATGTTTCTACACATTCCTGCACTAATGAAATCGATAATAGTTGTTAAGATATCCCCAATACTGAGAATGCAGGCATAACAACAACGATTATGTTAGACATAATAATCCAATTAAAAGATACTATCCATATGGAGATCAAAGGGAAATACCTTACTCATAAAGTTAGTAATCATATCACACGTCCTTTCCAAAAACTAATCTGAAATTCTAATCGCATTAGGCTTCCAACTGAGCAACAGCAGCAGTACAGAAGGAACAGCAGTCGCCTAAACAGCCAATGAGAAGAACCGACTGCCTTGGAAAGTGACAAGTCTCCTTGTGTATCAGGAGGTGCCTGCAGGTGCATTTTGCACGTTCGGGAGCTGGTTGTTGGGAAGGGAGAAACGAGTCTGGTGGGAGCTCATATATACTTTCATGATTTGTGAATCTTTGGGGAAGTGAAGATGGAATGTGACACGGCACCCCCACGTTTCTCAGGATCCAAGAAGCTGAACCCGTTTACGTTTCACTTATGCAACCAAAGCTCCAGACCATATTTTTGATGTTCCCAACTCAACACCACAATACATGATCAAAGGAATAAATCTTGAGTGGAAATATGTACTTGTAAAGTACATAGCATTAATAAGAGATAACATAACTAACACTTTAAGGTGTATTTGTCCTATCTAAAGAGCTATATGAGATCTCAGTTCATTGGCGTCTTACTGTAATAGAGCTTTCAATGGAGTAAACTTTCAGAATTCACATTCCTATCATGAGACCAACCTGTCATCCTCAACGTGAAATTCCCTGTAATGTCAGAGAAAGGACTTGCACCCCAATAAAGGCATATCATTTACCTAGGAGTATAATAATAGAGGCCATGACAGAGAGGAGACACCTGGGAGCACTGATTGTTTCTTCTTCTTCATGTTATAGACACATGGACACATGATTCACAGCAACAAAATATTAAATGTATTTTAGATTTTAAATATGATTGGGCGGGATCAATGACTTTGGGGGAAAACTTTGAAGTAATTGACTCCGGAATTTCCAGCCAAAACATTGAGTCATTACAGGATATATTGGCCTCGGTACATTCTTATCAATGAAGACACAGAAATTTAATCTGAAAACGATTTGCAGCTGGGCATGTGTGGCCCAGGAATCTACTCCCCGCACCCAGGAATCAAAAATATGTGAATATCTATGGTGTTAGGGAGGCCTGATGAAAAGAAAATTGGGGGAAAGGCTCACCATATAGAGTGGGGAGATAAAAAAAGGAAAACAGACAATAAAAACAGACACAACTTGGAAATTTACAATTCTTCTGGCCTGTCAGGACACAATTCATTTTCAAAATTCCATAATGTGTATTAAGGTGATGCCTAGACATCATAGACATTTGGACTGTAAACTGAGAGCCCTCATGACCCTTTCCTTATCAAGTTGGTTCTGGGAACTGTTTCTAACAGAATCAAGAAACAAACTTTAAGTTAAGCACAGATCAACATTCAAAAATACTCAGACTTTTAAAACAAAACCTACCTGGCATTGGAGGAAACGGTGGTCCCACAAAGTCCCCTGGTGGGACATACCATCCAGAACCTCCACAGACGTTTCCTTGAGGAGGAGGTGGTGGGATCTGGCCTCTTGGATCAACTATAAAGGCAGGGCCCTCAGGTCCTCTAAGCTCAGAACCAAGTGGAGGAGTCAATTCATGTCCAGCTGCATCATGTGCATCATGGCCAGAGGTGGGCAAACGTGTCTCCTGGAACAGAGTGACAATATGCTGTCAGTGAGGTAGTTTGCTTCACTATTCCTTTACCGGGATTGTCAGGCACAGAAGAAAGCATTCCATGACATTCCAGCAAGCCATGTAACAGCCCCAGTTTGCCACATGTGTACAGGTGCCGCCTACTCGCTATCCTAACTAGGGTTACTAGTTCAGCACAAATCGTTAAACATGGCAGTGACACTCTCCCTAGCTCACCCTCAAACAAACACACAGTTCATGCTGATCTAGATAGACAGACAGTTTACGAAACAGACATGCACCAGGAGGTAGTTAGAGACAATGGCCTTGAATACATGAACTCCCATTCACATATTGGTATAGTTCTGTCAGTATGTGGCCACATGGTCAATACAGTGGGATCGAAGACTGGAAGCATCTCTAATGGAAAAACCTATCTGGAATCGAAAAATAACGACGGTTTTTATCAGACACAGACAAATAGGAAAACTCTTGAGTTGAGCATATGTCCACAATGAACAAAATCAAGGCTGTGTGTTAAAAGTAAAATAGATACATATTAAGATTCCAGTAAGATTTGCAGGACAGAAGTATGAAAAAGAGCATTACAATTGAACAAATGTTGAATGTCTTCTAAAAGTGTTAAAAGTTGAGGTGGGAGATATCAGTGTTTTTTTTTTATCATTGTTTTTCTCTTGTTTTTGTTAGCATTTTTTTTTTCATTTCACAGAAAGGGCATTTTTGACTCCATGTATGTCTGCATACTATTTTCACTCACTGTTCTTGAAGGGCAGAATAGGACATCAGATCCCTTGAAATGGAGTTAAGATGGGTGGTGAGCCACCACAGAGTTTCTGGGAATCAAAACCAGGTCCTTCAAAAGAGCAGCGAATGCTTTTAATAGTGTATGCCTTTTCAGTCCTACCAGGTTTTCAAGGCACATTCTGTCCATATAGCCCACGCAGGCTTTGAAAATGCCATGCTCCTGCCTGAATCTGCAAAATGCTGGGAACACGTGGGCCATCAATCCCTGGCCCGTGATCTGTATGATTTCACAGAAGGTTACAGGTCAACAATGAGTGGTGATGCTAGGTCTAAGTATACTTAATAAATATCACAACGCACAAGAGCTCAAGTCTTGTTCTAATGAAACCTAGAAACTCCTTGTGGATCCACGGGTAGATGTCAATTTCCACAACTTACCACGGGGTCGTGTTTGGTGGCACTCTTCCCGGACTCCAATGTTGAGTACACTGGCTCACCTAGAAGTTAAACCAGGAAAATTCATGAGTTCTCCCTTTATTTTCAGGAGGTTTCCCAATCCAAATACCACTGACATGTCCCATTCCCCTTGTCGGGATAGAATACAGGGCGACAGGAATACAATAGCAATGCTCATCACGGTGACAAAAGCAGCCTCAGACTTGGGAGAATTTCCATAGAACACATATGGTTTTGAAGTGTGCTGGTGACATGTACAGCTGGCTCTTAGGCAATCTTGCTTACTTATTAGCCTTAAAGAACAACTAGAGATTCAGCATTCACATCCTGTCTGCATGGTATGCCAACCTTTCCTTCAGGACTGGACGGGCACTGTTATGGTCGAGAACCCTTACAAGTGACTCAACAAACATATAATGAAAAGTTCAATTTCTTAATATTATGTTTTGTTTATGTCCATTGCATTTATAACTACAACAGAAACACACCTTTCCTGATTCAGTGTATAATGAGTGACAGTAGCAGGCAACCTGACAGGTTAAATCTACTAAATATAAATGATGGAATGAGATAATTTATTAAGAACAAGAAAACAAATTATTTTACAGGTAGTCGTTTAAATATCCACTGGCGTCGGCCGGCTTCATATCGTTGTAGGAAACAGGATGGATGTAAATGGACTGTAATCTATGAGATGATACCCATGGAACTCAGGAGAGTTGGTATTATGGCCAGATAATGGAATGCATTACTATGGCATCAAAACTAACCTTACACATACACACACACATTAGCTGACACACCTATATCGTTCACAGCATGAATGGTGTGGTCAAATGGCTCCAGTGGTCAAGGGAACAGTCCACTCTTCCTTAGGACCCGAGCTTGGTTCACAGAAACTACACAGCAGCTGACAGCCATCTGTATCTGCAATTCCAGTTTCTCTGAAGGCTTCTTATGTCCTTCACATGTGTCACACATGAGCGTGATACACAGAAATAAGATGGAAGCATTGCCACAATCATGGGATAGCTGCCAAGGAGGGCTGTTAACAGGGCGTACTTACAGCCCAAAAGAGAAAAGTGCCTTGCACCGAAGCTCTATGTAGATGCTGGGACCAAAGCCCAAGTCCTCAGTTCTGCTGGAGGAGCCAGTATTAACCAGTCACCTACCATTTTTTTCCAGCCACAGACCCTGCCCTCTGGAAGCACAGAATAAAACGTACTCATTATGGAACCATGTTGATGGGACACTGCCAAATAAGACTTTACTTCAATTAAATTTTGATGGGCTATACCTGCAGGTACCTATACGTTTGTCTGGAACCACATGTTTCTACACATTCCTGCACTAATGAAATCGATAATAGTTGTTAAGATATCCCCAATACTGAGAATGCAGGCATAACAACAACGATTATGTTAGACATAATAATCCAATTAAAAGATACTATCCATATGGAGATCAAAGGGAAATACCTTACTCATAAAGTTAGTAATCATATCACACGTCCTTTCCAAAAACTAATCTGAAATTCTAATCGCATTAGGCTTCCAACTGAGCAACAGCAGCAGTACAGAAGGAACAGCAGTCGCCTAAACAGCCAATGAGAAGAACCGACTGCCTTGGAAAGTGACAAGTCTCCTTGTGTATCAGGAGGTGCCTGCAGGTGCATTTTGCACGTTCGGGAGCTGGTTGTTGGGAAGGGAGAAACGAGTCTGGTGGGAGCTCATATATACTTTCATGATTTGTGAATCTTTGGGGAAGTGAAGATGGAATGTGACACGGCACCCCCACGTTTCTCAGGATCCAAGAAGCTGAACCCGTTTACGTTTCACTTATGCAACCAAAGCTCCAGACCATATTTTTGATGTTCCCAACTCAACACCACAATACATGATCAAAGGAATAAATCTTGAGTGGAAATATGTACTTGTAAAGTACATAGCATTAATAAGAGATAACATAACTAACACTTTAAGGTGTATTTGTCCTATCTAAAGAGCTATATGAGATCTCAGTTCATTGGCGTCTTACTGTAATAGAGCTTTCAATGGAGTAAACTTTCAGAATTCACATTCCTATCATGAGACCAACCTGTCATCCTCAACGTGAAATTCCCTGTAATGTCAGAGAAAGGACTTGCACCCCAATAAAGGCATATCATTTACCTAGGAGTATAATAATAGAGGCCATGACAGAGAGGAGACACCTGGGAGCACTGATTGTTTCTTCTTCTTCATGTTATAGACACATGGACACATGATTCACAGCAACAAAATATTAAATGTATTTTAGATTTTAAATATGATTGGGCGGGATCAATGACTTTGGGGGAAAACTTTGAAGTAATTGACTCCGGAATTTCCAGCCAAAACATTGAGTCATTACAGGATATATTGGCCTCGGTACATTCTTATCAATGAAGACACAGAAATTTAATCTGAAAACGATTTGCAGCTGGGCATGTGTGGCCCAGGAATCTACTCCCCGCACCCAGGAATCAAAAATATGTGAATATCTATGGTGTTAGGGAGGCCTGATGAAAAGAAAATTGGGGGAAAGGCTCACCATATAGAGTGGGGAGATAAAAAAAGGAAAACAGACAATAAAAACAGACACAACTTGGAAATTTACAATTCTTCTGGCCTGTCAGGACACAATTCATTTTCAAAATTCCATAATGTGTATTAAGGTGATGCCTAGACATCATAGACATTTGGACTGTAAACTGAGAGCCCTCATGACCCTTTCCTTATCAAGTTGGTTCTGGGAACTGTTTCTAACAGAATCAAGAAACAAACTTTAAGTTAAGCACAGATCAACATTCAAAAATACTCAGACTTTTAAAACAAAACCTACCTGGCATTGGAGGAAACGGTGGTCCCACAAAGTCCCCTGGTGGGACATACCATCCAGAACCTCCACAGACGTTTCCTTGAGGAGGAGGTGGTGGGATCTGGCCTCTTGGATCAACTATAAAGGCAGGGCCCTCAGGTCCTCTAAGCTCAGAACCAAGTGGAGGAGTCAATTCATGTCCAGCTGCATCATGTGCATCATGGCCAGAGGTGGGCAAACGTGTCTCCTGGAACAGAGTGACAATATGCTGTCAGTGAGGTAGTTTGCTTCACTATTCCTTTACCGGGATTGTCAGGCACAGAAGAAAGCATTCCATGACATTCCAGCAAGCCATGTAACAGCCCCAGTTTGCCACATGTGTACAGGTGCCGCCTACTCGCTATCCTAACTAGGGTTACTAGTTCAGCACAAATCGTTAAACATGGCAGTGACACTCTCCCTAGCTCACCCTCAAACAAACACACAGTTCATGCTGATCTAGATAGACAGACAGTTTACGAAACAGACATGCACCAGGAGGTAGTTAGAGACAATGGCCTTGAATACATGAACTCCCATTCACATATTGGTATAGTTCTGTCAGTATGTGGCCACATGGTCAATACAGTGGGATCGAAGACTGGAAGCATCTCTAATGGAAAAACCTATCTGGAATCGAAAAATAACGACGGTTTTTATCAGACACAGACAAATAGGAAAACTCTTGAGTTGAGCATATGTCCACAATGAACAAAATCAAGGCTGTGTGTTAAAAGTAAAATAGATACATATTAAGATTCCAGTAAGATTTGCAGGACAGAAGTATGAAAAAGAGCATTACAATTGAACAAATGTTGAATGTCTTCTAAAAGTGTTAAAAGTTGAGGTGGGAGATATCAGTGTTTTTTTTTTTTATCATTGTTTTTCTCTTGTTTTTGTTAGCATTTTTTTTTTTCATTTCACAGAAAGGGCATTTTTGACTCCATGTATGTCTGCATACTATTTTCACTCACTGTTCTTGAAGGGCAGAATAGGACATCAGATCCCTTGAAATGGAGTTAAGATGGGTGGTGAGCCACCACAGAGTTTCTGGGAATCAAAACCAGGTCCTTCAAAAGAGCAGCGAATGCTTTTAATAGTGTATGCCTTTTCAGTCCTACCAGGTTTTCAAGGCACATTCTGTCCATATAGCCCACGCAGGCTTTGAAAATGCCATGCTCCTGCCTGAATCTGCAAAATGCTGGGAACACGTGGGCCATCAATCCCTGGCCCGTGATCTGTATGATTTCACAGAAGGTTACAGGTCAACAATGAGTGGTGATGCTAGGTCTAAGTATACTTAATAAATATCACAACGCACAAGAGCTCAAGTCTTGTTCTAATGAAACCTAGAAACTCCTTGTGGATCCACGGGTAGATGTCAATTTCCACAACTTACCACGGGGTCGTGTTTGGTGGCACTCTTCCCGGACTCCAATGTTGAGTACACTGGCTCACCTAGAAGTTAAACCAGGAAAATTCATGAGTTCTCCCTTTATTTTCAGGAGGTTTCCCAATCCAAATACCACTGACATGTCCCATTCCCCTTGTCGGGATAGAATACAGGGCGACAGGAATACAATAGCAATGCTCATCACGGTGACAAAAGCAGCCTCAGACTTGGGAGAATTTCGATAGAACACATATGGTTTTGAAGTGTGCTGGTGACATGTACAGCTGGCTCTTAGGCAATCTTGCTTACTTATTAGCCTTAAAGAACAACTAGAGATTCAGCATTCACATCCTGTCTGCATGGTATGCCAACCTTTCCTTCAGGACTGGACGGGCACTGTTATGGTCGAGAACCCTTACAAGTGACTCAACAAACATATAATGAAAAGTTCAATTTCTTAATATTATGTTTTGTTTATGTCCATTGCATTTATAACTACAACAGAAACACACCTTTCCTGATTCAGTGTATAATGAGTGACAGTAGCAGGCAACCTGACAGGTTAAATCTACTAAATATAAATGATGGAATGAGATAATTTATTAAGAACAAGAAAACAAATTATTTTACAGGTAGTCGTTTAAATATCCACTGGCGTCGGCCGGCTTCATATCGTTGTAGGAAACAGGATGGATGTAAATGGACTGTAATCTATGAGATGATACCCATGGAACTCAGGAGAGTTGGTATTATGGCCAGATAATGGAATGCATTACTATGGCATCAAAACTAACCTTACACATACACACACACATTAGCTGACACACCTATATCGTTCACAGCATGAATGGTGTGGTCAAATGGCTCCAGTGGTCAAGGGAACAGTCCACTCTTCCTTAGGACCCGAGCTTGGTTCACAGAAACTACACAGCAGCTGACAGCCATCTGTATCTGCAATTCCAGTTTCTCTGAAGGCTTCTTATGTCCTTCACATGTGTCACACATGAGCGTGATACACAGAAATAAGATGGAAGCATTGCCACAATCATGGGATAGCTGCCAAGGAGGGCTGTTAACAGGGCGTACTTACAGCCCAAAAGAGAAAAGTGCCTTGCACCGAAGCTCTATGTAGATGCTGGGACCAAAGCCCAAGTCCTCAGTTCTGCTGGAGGAGCCAGTATTAACCAGTCACCTACCATTTTTTTCCAGCCACAGACCCTGCCCTCTGGAAGCACAGAATAAAACGTACTCATTATGGAACCATGTTGATGGGACACTGCCAAATAAGACTTTACTTCAATTAAATTTTGATGGGCTATACCTGCAGGTACCTATACGTTTGTCTGGAACCACATGTTTCTACACATTCCTGCACTAATGAAATCGATAATAGTTGTTAAGATATCCCCAATACTGAGAATGCAGGCATAACAACAACGATTATGTTAGACATAATAATCCAATTAAAAGATACTATCCATATGGAGATCAAAGGGAAATACCTTACTCATAAAGTTAGTAATCATATCACACGTCCTTTCCAAAAACTAATCTGAAATTCTAATCGCATTAGGCTTCCAACTGAGCAACAGCAGCAGTACAGAAGGAACAGCAGTCGCCTAAACAGCCAATGAGAAGAACCGACTGCCTTGGAAAGTGACAAGTCTCCTTGTGTATCAGGAGGTGCCTGCAGGTGCATTTTGCACGTTCGGGAGCTGGTTGTTGGGAAGGGAGAAACGAGTCTGGTGGGAGCTCATATATACTTTCATGATTTGTGAATCTTTGGGGAAGTGAAGATGGAATGTGACACGGCACCCCCACGTTTCTCAGGATCCAAGAAGCTGAACCCGTTTACGTTTCACTTATGCAACCAAAGCTCCAGACCATATTTTTGATGTTCCCAACTCAACACCACAATACATGATCAAAGGAATAAATCTTGAGTGGAAATATGTACTTGTAAAGTACATAGCATTAATAAGAGATAACATAACTAACACTTTAAGGTGTATTTGTCCTATCTAAAGAGCTATATGAGATCTCAGTTCATTGGCGTCTTACTGTAATAGAGCTTTCAATGGAGTAAACTTTCAGAATTCACATTCCTATCATGAGACCAACCTGTCATCCTCAACGTGAAATTCCCTGTAATGTCAGAGAAAGGACTTGCACCCCAATAAAGGCATATCATTTACCTAGGAGTATAATAATAGAGGCCATGACAGAGAGGAGACACCTGGGAGCACTGATTGTTTCTTCTTCTTCATGTTATAGACACATGGACACATGATTCACAGCAACAAAATATTAAATGTATTTTAGATTTTAAATATGATTGGGCGGGATCAATGACTTTGGGGGAAAACTTTGAAGTAATTGACTCCGGAATTTCCAGCCAAAACATTGAGTCATTACAGGATATATTGGCCTCGGTACATTCTTATCAATGAAGACACAGAAATTTAATCTGAAAACGATTTGCAGCTGGGCATGTGTGGCCCAGGAATCTACTCCCCGCACCCAGGAATCAAAAATATGTGAATATCTATGGTGTTAGGGAGGCCTGATGAAAAGAAAATTGGGGGAAAGGCTCACCATATAGAGTGGGGAGATAAAAAAAAGGAAAACAGACAATAAAAACAGACACAACTTGGAAATTTACAATTCTTCTGGCCTGTCAGGACACAATTCATTTTCAAAATTCCATAATGTGTATTAAGGTGATGCCTAGACATCATAGACATTTGGACTGTAAACTGAGAGCCCTCATGACCCTTTCCTTATCAAGTTGGTTCTGGGAACTGTTTCTAACAGAATCAAGAAACAAACTTTAAGTTAAGCACAGATCAACATTCAAAAATACTCAGACTTTTAAAACAAAACCTACCTGGCATTGGAGGAAACGGTGGTCCCACAAAGTCCCCTGGTGGGACATACCATCCAGAACCTCCACAGACGTTTCCTTGAGGAGGAGGTGGTGGGATCTGGCCTCTTGGATCAACTATAAAGGCAGGGCCCTCAGGTCCTCTAAGCTCAGAACCAAGTGGAGGAGTCAATTCATGTCCAGCTGCATCATGTGCATCATGGCCAGAGGTGGGCAAACGTGTCTCCTGGAACAGAGTGACAATATGCTGTCAGTGAGGTAGTTTGCTTCACTATTCCTTTACCGGGATTGTCAGGCACAGAAGAAAGCATTCCATGACATTCCAGCAAGCCATGTAACAGCCCCAGTTTGCCACATGTGTACAGGTGCCGCCTACTCGCTATCCTAACTAGGGTTACTAGTTCAGCACAAATCGTTAAACATGGCAGTGACACTCTCCCTAGCTCACCCTCAAACAAACACACAGTTCATGCTGATCTAGATAGACAGACAGTTTACGAAACAGACATGCACCAGGAGGTAGTTAGAGACAATGGCCTTGAATACATGAACTCCCATTCACATATTGGTATAGTTCTGTCAGTATGTGGCCACATGGTCAATACAGTGGGATCGAAGACTGGAAGCATCTCTAATGGAAAAACCTATCTGGAATCGAAAAATAACGACGGTTTTTATCAGACACAGACAAATAGGAAAACTCTTGAGTTGAGCATATGTCCACAATGAACAAAATCAAGGCTGTGTGTTAAAAGTAAAATAGATACATATTAAGATTCCAGTAAGATTTGCAGGACAGAAGTATGAAAAAGAGCATTACAATTGAACAAATGTTGAATGTCTTCTAAAAGTGTTAAAAGTTGAGGTGGGAGATATCAGTGTTTTTTTTTTATCATTGTTTTTCTCTTGTTTTTGTTAGCATTTTTTTTTTCATTTCACAGAAAGGGCATTTTTGACTCCATGTATGTCTGCATACTATTTTCACTCACTGTTCTTGAAGGGCAGAATAGGACATCAGATCCCTTGAAATGGAGTTAAGATGGGTGGTGAGCCACCACAGAGTTTCTGGGAATCAAAACCAGGTCCTTCAAAAGAGCAGCGAATGCTTTTAATAGTGTATGCCTTTTCAGTCCTACCAGGTTTTCAAGGCACATTCTGTCCATATAGCCCACGCAGGCTTTGAAAATGCCATGCTCCTGCCTGAATCTGCAAAATGCTGGGAACACGTGGGCCATCAATCCCTGGCCCGTGATCTGTATGATTTCACAGAAGGTTACAGGTCAACAATGAGTGGTGATGCTAGGTCTAAGTATACTTAATAAATATCACAACGCACAAGAGCTCAAGTCTTGTTCTAATGAAACCTAGAAACTCCTTGTGGATCCACGGGTAGATGTCAATTTCCACAACTTACCACGGGGTCGTGTTTGGTGGCACTCTTCCCGGACTCCAATGTTGAGTACACTGGCTCACCTAGAAGTTAAACCAGGAAAATTCATGAGTTCTCCCTTTATTTTCAGGAGGTTTCCCAATCCAAATACCACTGACATGTCCCATTCCCCTTGTCGGGATAGAATACAGGGCGACAGGAATACAATAGCAATGCTCATCACGGTGACAAAAGCAGCCTCAGACTTGGGAGAATTTCCATAGAACACATATGGTTTTGAAGTGTGCTGGTGACATGTACAGCTGGCTCTTAGGCAATCTTGCTTACTTATTAGCCTTAAAGAACAACTAGAGATTCAGCATTCACATCCTGTCTGCATGGTATGCCAACCTTTCCTTCAGGACTGGACGGGCACTGTTATGGTCGAGAACCCTTACAAGTGACTCAACAAACATATAATGAAAAGTTCAATTTCTTAATATTATGTTTTGTTTATGTCCATTGCATTTATAACTACAACAGAAACACACCTTTCCTGATTCAGTGTATAATGAGTGACAGTAGCAGGCAACCTGACAGGTTAAATCTACTAAATATAAATGATGGAATGAGATAATTTATTAAGAACAAGAAAACAAATTATTTTACAGGTAGTCGTTTAAATATCCACTGGCGTCGGCCGGCTTCATATCGTTGTAGGAAACAGGATGGATGTAAATGGACTGTAATCTATGAGATGATACCCATGGAACTCAGGAGAGTTGGTATTATGGCCAGATAATGGAATGCATTACTATGGCATCAAAACTAACCTTACACATACACACACACATTAGCTGACACACCTATATCGTTCACAGCATGAATGGTGTGGTCAAATGGCTCCAGTGGTCAAGGGAACAGTCCACTCTTCCTTAGGACCCGAGCTTGGTTCACAGAAACTACACAGCAGCTGACAGCCATCTGTATCTGCAATTCCAGTTTCTCTGAAGGCTTCTTATGTCCTTCACATGTGTCACACATGAGCGTGATACACAGAAATAAGATGGAAGCATTGCCACAATCATGGGATAGCTGCCAAGGAGGGCTGTTAACAGGGCGTACTTACAGCCCAAAAGAGAAAAGTGCCTTGCACCGAAGCTCTATGTAGATGCTGGGACCAAAGCCCAAGTCCTCAGTTCTGCTGGAGGAGCCAGTATTAACCAGTCACCTACCATTTTTTTCCAGCCACAGACCCTGCCCTCTGGAAGCACAGAATAAAACGTACTCATTATGGAACCATGTTGATGGGACACTGCCAAATAAGACTTTACTTCAATTAAATTTTGATGGGCTATACCTGCAGGTACCTATACGTTTGTCTGGAACCACATGTTTCTACACATTCCTGCACTAATGAAATCGATAATAGTTGTTAAGATATCCCCAATACTGAGAATGCAGGCATAACAACAACGATTATGTTAGACATAATAATCCAATTAAAAGATACTATCCATATGGAGATCAAAGGGAAATACCTTACTCATAAAGTTAGTAATCATATCACACGTCCTTTCCAAAAACTAATCTGAAATTCTAATCGCATTAGGCTTCCAACTGAGCAACAGCAGCAGTACAGAAGGAACAGCAGTCGCCTAAACAGCCAATGAGAAGAACCGACTGCCTTGGAAAGTGACAAGTCTCCTTGTGTATCAGGAGGTGCCTGCAGGTGCATTTTGCACGTTCGGGAGCTGGTTGTTGGGAAGGGAGAAACGAGTCTGGTGGGAGCTCATATATACTTTCATGATTTGTGAATCTTTGGGGAAGTGAAGATGGAATGTGACACGGCACCCCCACGTTTCTCAGGATCCAAGAAGCTGAACCCGTTTACGTTTCACTTATGCAACCAAAGCTCCAGACCATATTTTTGATGTTCCCAACTCAACACCACAATACATGATCAAAGGAATAAATCTTGAGTGGAAATATGTACTTGTAAAGTACATAGCATTAATAAGAGATAACATAACTAACACTTTAAGGTGTATTTGTCCTATCTAAAGAGCTATATGAGATCTCAGTTCATTGGCGTCTTACTGTAATAGAGCTTTCAATGGAGTAAACTTTCAGAATTCACATTCCTATCATGAGACCAACCTGTCATCCTCAACGTGAAATTCCCTGTAATGTCAGAGAAAGGACTTGCACCCCAATAAAGGCATATCATTTACCTAGGAGTATAATAATAGAGGCCATGACAGAGAGGAGACACCTGGGAGCACTGATTGTTTCTTCTTCTTCATGTTATAGACACATGGACACATGATTCACAGCAACAAAATATTAAATGTATTTTAGATTTTAAATATGATTGGGCGGGATCAATGACTTTGGGGGAAAACTTTGAAGTAATTGACTCCGGAATTTCCAGCCAAAACATTGAGTCATTACAGGATATATTGGCCTCGGTACATTCTTATCAATGAAGACACAGAAATTTAATCTGAAAACGATTTGCAGCTGGGCATGTGTGGCCCAGGAATCTACTCCCCGCACCCAGGAATCAAAAATATGTGAATATCTATGGTGTTAGGGAGGCCTGATGAAAAGAAAATTGGGGGAAAGGCTCACCATATAGAGTGGGGAGATAAAAAAAAGGAAAACAGACAATAAAAACAGACACAACTTGGAAATTTACAATTCTTCTGGCCTGTCAGGACACAATTCATTTTCAAAATTCCATAATGTGTATTAAGGTGATGCCTAGACATCATAGACATTTGGACTGTAAACTGAGAGCCCTCATGACCCTTTCCTTATCAAGTTGGTTCTGGGAACTGTTTCTAACAGAATCAAGAAACAAACTTTAAGTTAAGCACAGATCAACATTCAAAAATACTCAGACTTTTAAAACAAAACCTACCTGGCATTGGAGGAAACGGTGGTCCCACAAAGTCCCCTGGTGGGACATACCATCCAGAACCTCCACAGACGTTTCCTTGAGGAGGAGGTGGTGGGATCTGGCCTCTTGGATCAACTATAAAGGCAGGGCCCTCAGGTCCTCTAAGCTCAGAACCAAGTGGAGGAGTCAATTCATGTCCAGCTGCATCATGTGCATCATGGCCAGAGGTGGGCAAACGTGTCTCCTGGAACAGAGTGACAATATGCTGTCAGTGAGGTAGTTTGCTTCACTATTCCTTTACCGGGATTGTCAGGCACAGAAGAAAGCATTCCATGACATTCCAGCAAGCCATGTAACAGCCCCAGTTTGCCACATGTGTACAGGTGCCGCCTACTCGCTATCCTAACTAGGGTTACTAGTTCAGCACAAATCGTTAAACATGGCAGTGACACTCTCCCTAGCTCACCCTCAAACAAACACACAGTTCATGCTGATCTAGATAGACAGACAGTTTACGAAACAGACATGCACCAGGAGGTAGTTAGAGACAATGGCCTTGAATACATGAACTCCCATTCACATATTGGTATAGTTCTGTCAGTATGTGGCCACATGGTCAATACAGTGGGATCGAAGACTGGAAGCATCTCTAATGGAAAAACCTATCTGGAATCGAAAAATAACGACGGTTTTTATCAGACACACACAAATAGGAAAACTCTTGAGTTGAGCATATGTCCACAATGAACAAAATCAAGGCTGTGTGTTAAAAGTAAAATAGATACATATTAAGATTCCAGTAAGATTTGCAGGACAGAAGTATGAAAAAGAGCATTACAATTGAACAAATGTTGAATGTCTTCTAAAAGTGTTAAAAGTTGAGGTGGGAGATATCAGTGTTTTTTTTTTTATCATTGTTTTTCTCTTGTTTTTGTTAGCATTTTTTTTTTCATTTCACAGAAAGGGCATTTTTGACTCCATGTATGTCTGCATACTATTTTCACTCACTGTTCTTGAAGGGCAGAATAGGACATCAGATCCCTTGAAATGGAGTTAAGATGGGTGGTGAGCCACCACAGAGTTTCTGGGAATCAAAACCAGGTCCTTCAAAAGAGCAGCGAATGCTTTTAATAGTGTATGCCTTTTCAGTCCTACCAGGTTTTCAAGGCACATTCTGTCCATATAGCCCACGCAGGCTTTGAAAATGCCATGCTCCTGCCTGAATCTGCAAAATGCTGGGAACACGTGGGCCATCAATCCCTGGCCCGTGATCTGTATGATTTCACAGAAGGTTACAGGTCAACAATGAGTGGTGATGCTAGGTCTAAGTATACTTAATAAATATCACAACGCACAAGAGCTCAAGTCTTGTTCTAATGAAACCTAGAAACTCCTTGTGGATCCACGGGTAGATGTCAATTTCCACAACTTACCACGGGGTCGTGTTTGGTGGCACTCTTCCCGGACTCCAATGTTGAGTACACTGGCTCACCTAGAAGTTAAACCAGGAAAATTCATGAGTTCTCCCTTTATTTTCAGGAGGTTTCCCAATCCAAATACCACTGACATGTCCCATTCCCCTTGTCGGGATAGAATACAGGGCGACAGGAATACAATAGCAATGCTCATCACGGTGACAAAAGCAGCCTCAGACTTGGGAGAATTTCGATAGAACACATATGGTTTTGAAGTGTGCTGGTGACATGTACAGCTGGCTCTTAGGCAATCTTGCTTACTTATTAGCCTTAAAGAACAACTAGAGATTCAGCATTCACATCCTGTCTGCATGGTATGCCAACCTTTCCTTCAGGACTGGACGGGCACTGTTATGGTCGAGAACCCTTACAAGTGACTCAACAAACATATAATGAAAAGTTCAATTTCTTAATATTATGTTTTGTTTATGTCCATTGCATTTATAACTACAACAGAAACACACCTTTCCTGATTCAGTGTATAATGAGTGACAGTAGCAGGCAACCTGACAGGTTAAATCTACTAAATATAAATGATGGAATGAGATAATTTATTAAGAACAAGAAAACAAATTATTTTACAGGTAGTCGTTTAAATATCCACTGGCGTCGGCCGGCTTCATATCGTTGTAGGAAACAGGATGGATGTAAATGGACTGTAATCTATGAGATGATACCCATGGAACTCAGGAGAGTTGGTATTATGGCCAGATAATGGAATGCATTACTATGGCATCAAAACTAACCTTACACATACACACACACATTAGCTGACACACCTATATCGTTCACAGCATGAATGGTGTGGTCAAATGGCTCCAGTGGTCAAGGGAACAGTCCACTCTTCCTTAGGACCCGAGCTTGGTTCACAGAAACTACACAGCAGCTGACAGCCATCTGTATCTGCAATTCCAGTTTCTCTGAAGGCTTCTTATGTCCTTCACATGTGTCACACATGAGCGTGATACACAGAAATAAGATGGAAGCATTGCCACAATCATGGGATAGCTGCCAAGGAGGGCTGTTAACAGGGCGTACTTACAGCCCAAAAGAGAAAAGTGCCTTGCACCGAAGCTCTATGTAGATGCTGGGACCAAAGCCCAAGTCCTCAGTTCTGCTGGAGGAGCCAGTATTAACCAGTCACCTACCATTTTTTTCCAGCCACAGACCCTGCCCTCTGGAAGCACAGAATAAAACGTACTCATTATGGAACCATGTTGATGGGACACTGTGCCAAAAAAGACTTTACTTCAATTAAATTTTGATGGGCTATACCTGCAGGTACCTATACGTTTGTCTGGAACCACATGTTTCTACACATTCCTGGACTAATGAAATCGATAATAGTTGTTAAGATATCCCCAATACTGAGAATGCAGGCATAACAACAACGATTATGTTAGACATAATAATCCAATTAAAAGATACTATCCATATGGAGATCAAAGGGAAATACCTTACTCATAAAGTTAGTAATCATATCACACGTCCTTTCCAAAAACTAATCTGAAATTCTAATCGCATTAGGCTTCCAACTGAGCAACAGCAGCAGTACAGAAGGAACAGCAGTCGCCTAAACAGCCAATGAGAAGAACCGACTGCCTTGGAAAGTGACAAGTCTCCTTGTGTATCAGGAGGTTCCTGCAGGTGCAGTTTGCACGTTCGAGAGCTGGTTGTTGGGAAGGGGGAATCGAGTCTGGTGGGGGCTCATATATGCTTTCATGATGTGTGAGTGGGGCCACTGGGCCTCTTTGGGGAAGTTAATATGGAATGCGACTCAGCACCCCCACGTTTCTCAGGATCCAAGTATTAGGAGTAGGACAGTGAAGCTGAACCCGTTTACGTTAAACTTTATGCAACCAAAAGCTCCAGACCCTATTTTTGACCTGCCCAACTCAACACCACAATACATGATCAAAGGAATAAATCTTGAGTGGAAATATGTACTTGTAAATGTGTATTTGTCCTATCTAAAGAGCTATATGTGATCTCAGTGCATTGACGTCTTACTGTAAAAGACCTTTTCCATGGAGTAAACTTTGAGAATTAACATTCCTATCATGAGACCAACCTGTCATCCTCAACGTGAAATTCCCTGTAAAGTCAGAGAAAGGACTTGCAACCTAAAAAAAGGCATATCATTCACCTAGGAGTATACTAATAGAGGCCATGGCAGAGAGGAGACACCTGGGAGCACTGATTGTTTCTTCTTCTTCATGTTATAGACACATGGACACATGATTCACAGCAACAAAATATTAAATGTATTTTAGATTTTAAATATGATTGGATGGGAACAATTACTTTGGGGAAAAACTTTGAAGTAATTGACTCCGGAATTTTCAGCCAAAACATTGAGTCATTACAGGCTATATTGGCCTCGGTACATTCTTATCAATGAAGACACAGAAATTTAATCTGAAAACGGTTTGCAGCCGGGCATGTGTGGACCAGGAATCTACTCTCCGCACCCAGGAATCAAATATATGTGGATATCTATGATGTTAGGGAGGCCTGATGAACAAAAAATTGGGGGAAAGGCTCACCATATAGGGTGGGGAGAAAAAAAAAGGAAAACAGACAATAGAAACAGACACAACTTGGAAATTTACAATTCTTCTGGCCTGTCAGGACACAATTCATTTTCAAAATTCCATAATGTGTATTAAGGTGATGCCTAGACATCATAGACATTTGGACTGTAAACTGAGAGCCCTCATGACCCTTTCCTTATCAAGTTTGTTCTGGGAACTGTTTCTAACAGAATCAAGAAACAAACTTTAAGTTAAGCACAGATCAACATTCAAAAATACTCAGACTTTTAAAACAAAACCTACCTGGCATTGGAGGAAACGGTGGTCCCACAAAGTCCCCTGGTGGGACATACCATCCAGAACCTCCACAGACGTTTCCTTGAGGAGGAGGTGGTGGGATCTGGCCTCTTGGATCAACTATAAAGGCAGGGCCCTCAGGTCCTCTCAGCTCAGAACCAAGTGGAGGAGTCAATTCATGTCCAGCTGCATCATGTGCATCATGGCCAGAGGTGGGCAAACGTGTCTCCTGGAACAGAGTGACAATATGCTGTCAGTGAGGTAGTTTGCTTCACTATTCCTTTACCGGGATTGTCAGGCACAGAAGAAAGCATTCCATGACATTCCAGCAAGCCATGTAACAGCCCCAGTTTGCCACATGTGTACAGGTGCTGCCTACTCGCTATCCTAACTAGGGTTACTAGTTCAGCACAAATCGTTAAACATGGCAGTGACACTCTCCCTAGCTCACCCTCAAACAAACACACAGTTCATGCTGATCTAGATAGACAGACACTTTATGAAACAGACATGCACCAGGAGGAAGTTAGAGACAATGGCCTTGAATACATGAACTCCCATTCACATATTGGTATAGTTCTGTCAGTATGTGGCCACATGGTCAATACAGTGGGATCGAAGACTGGAAGCATCTCTAATGGAAAAACCTATCTGGAATCGAAAAATAACGACGGTTTTTATCAGACACAGACAAATAGGAAAACTCTTGAGTTGAGCATATGTCCACAATGAACAAAATCAAGGCTGTGTGTTAAAAGTAAAATAGATACATATTAAGATTCCAGTAAGATTTGCAGGACAGAAGTCTGAAAAAGAGCATTACAATTGAACAAATGTTGAATGTCATCTAAAAGTGTTAAAAGTTGAAGTGGGATATATCAGTGTTTTTTTTTTTATCATTGTTTTTCTCTTGTTTTTGTTAGCATTTTTTTTTTCATTTCACAGAAAGGGCATTTTTGACTCTATGTATGTCTGCATACTATTTTCACTCACTGTTCTTGAAGGGCAGAATAGGACATCAGATCCCTTGAAATGGAGTTAAGATGGGTGGTGAGCCACCACAGAGTTTCTGGGAATCAAAACCAGGTCCTTCAAAAGAGCAGCGAATGCTTTTAATAGTGTATGCCTTTTCAGTCCTACCAGGTTTTCAAGGCACATTCTGTCCATATAGCCCACGCAGGCTTTGAAAATGCCATGCTCCTGCCTGAATCTGCAAAATGCTAGGAACACGTGGGCCATCAATCCCTGGCCCGTGATCTGTATGATTTCACAGAAGGTTACAGGTCAACAATGAGTGGTGATGCTAGGTCTAAGTATACTTAATAAATATCACAACGCACAAGAGCTCAAATCTTGTTCTAATGAAACCAAGAAACTCCTTGTGGATCCACGGGTAGATGTCAATTTCCACAACTTACCACGGGGTCGTGTTTGGTGGCACTCTTCCCGGACTCCAATGTTGAGTACACTGGCTCACCTAGAAGTTAAACCAGGAAAATTCATGAGTTCTCCCTTTATTTTCAGGAGGTTTCCCAATCCAAATACCACTGACATGTCCCATTCCCCTTGTCGGGATAGAATACAGGGCGACAGGAATACGATAGCAATGCTCATCACGGTGACAAAAGCAGCCTCAGACTTGGGAGAATTTCGATAGAACACATATGGTTTTGAAGTGTGCTGGTGACATGTACAGCTGGCTCTTAGGCAATCTTGCTTATTAGCCTTAAAGAACAACTAGAGATTCAGCATTCACATCCTGTCTGCATGGTATGCCAACCTTTCCTTCAGGACTGGACAGGCACTGTTATGGTCGAGAACCCTTACAAGTGACTCAACAAACATATAATGAAAAGTTCAATTTCTTAATATTATTTTTTGTTCATGTCCATTGCATTTATAACTACAACAGAAACACACCTTTCCTGATTCAGTGTATAATGAGTGACAGTAGCAGGCAACCTGACAGGTTAAATCTACTAAATATAAATGATGGAATAAGATAATTTATTAAGAACAAGAAAACAAATTATTTTACAGGTAGTCGTTTAAATATCCACTGGCATCGGCCGGCTTCATATCGTTGTGGGAAACAGGATGGATATAAATGGACTGTAATCTATGAGATGATACCCATGGAACTCAGGAGAGTTTTATTATGGCCAGATAATGGAATGCATTACTATGGCATCAAAACTAACCTTACACATACACACACACATTAGCTGACACACCTATATCGTTCACAGCATGAATGGTGTGGTCAAATGGCTCCAGTGGTCAAGGGAACAGTCCACTCTTCCTTAGGACCCGTGCTTGGTTCACAGAAACTACACAGCCGCTGACAGCCATCTGTATCTGCAAATCCAGGTTCTCTGAAGGCTTCCCTATGTCTTTCACATGCGTCACACATGAGCGTGATACACAGAAATAAGATGGAAGCATTGCCACAATCATGGGATAGCTGCCAAGGAGGGCTGCTAACAGGGCATACTTACAGCCCAAAAGAGAAAAGTGCCTTGCACCGAAGCTCTATGTAGATGCTGGGAACAAAGCCCAAGTCCTCAGTTCTGCTGGAGGAGCCAGTATTAACCAGTCACCTACCATTTTTTCCAGCCACAGACCCTGCCCTCTGGAAGCACAGAATAAAACGTACTCATTATGGAACCATGTTGATGGGACACTGCCAAAAAAGACTTTACTTCAATTAAATTTTGAGGGACTATACCTGCAGGTTCCTATACGTTTGTCTGGAACCACATGTTTCTACACATTCCTGGAGTAATGAAATAGATAGTAGTGGTTAAGATATCCCCAATACTGAGAATGCAGGCATAACAACAACAGGAATCTCAATGTTGTTTTGATTTGCATTTCCCTGATAGCTAAGGATGTGGAGCACTTTCTTAAGTGTCTTTCAGCCTTTTTGATTTCCCCTATTGAGAATTCTTTCTTCAGTTATGTACCCCATTTTTTAATAGGCTCATTTTGTGTTTTGTTGACTAGTTTCTTGAGTTGTTTGCATATTTTGGAGATCAGCCCTTTGTGGGATATAGGATTTGTGAACATCTTTCCCCATTCTGTGGGCTGCCATTTGGTCTTGTCCGCTGTGTCCTTTGCTTTACAGAAAGTTTGGAGAGTTCCCATTTATTAATTTTTCGTCTCAGTTTCAGTGCCCCATTCAGGAAGTGGTATCCTATACCAATTTGTTCAAGGATACCTCCTACTTTCTATTCTAAGAGGTTCAATGTGGTTGGATTGATGTTGAGGTCTTTGATCCATTTGGACTTGCATTTTGTGCATGGCAACAGACATGGTTCTATCCGTAGTCTTCTACACATCCTCATCCAATTGTGCCAGCACCATTTATTGGAGATGCTATCCTTTTCCCATTGTATAATTTTTGCTGTTTTGTCAAAAATCAGGTGTTCATAGGTATGTGGGATAATATGAGGATTTTCAATTAGATTCCATTGGTCTACCTGTCTATTTTTATGCCAATACCAGGCTGTTTTCAGAACTATAATTCTGTAGTAGAGCTTAAAGTCAGGAATGGTGATGCTTCCTGAAGTTCTTTTTATTGTATAGCGTTTTTTTTTTTTTTGGTTATCCTGGGATTTTGTTTTTCCACATAAAGTTGATTATTATCCTTTCAAGGTCAGTGAAGAATTGTGGTGGGATTTTAATGGGAATCGCATTGAATCTGTAGGTGCCATATTTACTATGTTTATCCTACCTAAGAGCATGGGAGATCTTTTCATTTTCTGGTATCTTTAATTTCTTTGTTTTGAGCGACCAAGTTATTATATAGGTCTTTCACTTGATTGGTAAATATTACCCCAAGATACCTGATGTTGCTTGTGGCTATTGTAAAGGGTGATGTTTCTCTGATTTCTTTCTCTGTCTCTTTGTCGTCTGAAAATTGTAGGGCTACTGACTTTTTTGAGTTTATCTTGTATCCTGCTAGTTTGCTGAAGGTGTTCATCAGCTGTAGGAGTTCCGTGGTAGAGTTTATTGTGTCACTTATGTAAACTGTCATATCGTCTGCAAATAGAGACCAATGAGATGATACCTAGGGAGCAAAGGACAGTTTGTACTATGGCCAAATATAGGAAACCATTACTATGTCACCACAATTACCCTTCCACACACACATTAGGTGGCACTCCTAAAATATTATCAACATGAATGGTGTGGATAAATGGGTTCAGTGTTTAAGGATACAGGCTGCTCTTCCTTAGGACCTGTGTTTAATTCCCAGCAACAATACAACAGCTCACAACCATCTGTAACAGCACTTCCAGGGGCTTTGATGCCCAGTTCTGGCCTTCTCATACATCACACATGAATGTGATACGCAGAAAGAAGATACTAGGGATGCCCCAGTCATGGTATATCTGCCAAGATATGCTGCTAACAGGGAGTACTACCATCCCAACAGAGAGTATTGCCTTGCACTATAGCTATATGTGGATGCTGGGAACAAAGGCCAAGACCTCAGTTCTTGTGGAGGAGCCAGTATTAACCAGTGATCCACCATTTATCCAGCTCAGACCCTTCCCTCTGGAACTACATAGTAAAAAGTACTCATTTATGGAACCATGTTTATGGGACACAAGCTGGTTTTAATATTAACACTGCCAAATAAGAATTTACTTCAATTAAAATTTGATTGATTGTAGCTACAGTTACTTTTACAATTGTCTACAACCAGATGTTCTACACATTCCTGGTGTAAAGAGACAGAGGTTAGAGTTTAGGGTATCCTCATCACTAAGACTGTATGCCTAACTCCCCTTCATCATATAAGAGGTAATAATCAATGTAAATGTTACTATCCATAGTGAAATAAATGGAATAACTTACTCAAAGATAGTATTTAAATCATCCTTCTTTCCAAAATACTATTCTGAAATTTAATTGTATTAAGCTTCCTTCTGAACCACAACAGAGTCACAGAACGAACAGCAGTTGTCAGAGTGCAAATGACAATAAATTATTGTCATGGAAATTGCCAGGTCTCCTTGTGTTTCAGGAGGTCCTGGTGTAGGATGGAGTTTCATGTGCATGTTGGGAAAGTGGAATTGATTCTGGAGGGAGATCATTTCTACACTCAGGATGTGGGGGTTTGGGAAAATGCAGCACTTTTGTTGAGGAAATTTTGAAAGCCCATAGGTCCATGCACTTTTCTCAATTTCAGGAGATGGGTCTAGGTCATCGGAAAGTAAAACCCTATACCTTACACTTATTAAACCAATAGCTCCAGCCCTTGTGGTAATATGTTAACACTCATATAATACTTGATTTACAAACAAATCTTTACATTGAAAAATGGACTTCTTTGCTACATATGATTAATAAGTAAGAACATCGCCAATGATTTCAGTTGTATTTGTCCAATCTTGTAGCTATGCCAGATCTCAATATGCTGGAGGCCTATTTTAAAATAGATTTCAATACAGTAAAACTTTCATACTTAACAGTCCTATGATAATATCGACCTGACATTCGACAAGAGAAATTTCCTATAATGCCAGTGGAATAAATTCACTCAAAACACAAATATCGTTCTCCAAGGAGCTTAAGACTAGAGGCCATGGCAGAGATAAGTCACCAAGCACAACTGAGCTTGTTCTTTTCTAGTACTTGAAAACATGACTTACTGTGTACACACACATGATGTCAAAGGGGTAATTATGCTGTAAAGCAACTAATTACATTTATTTTAAAATGTAAGTGT